>NW_027422627.1:477467-608148 GCF_048934315.1 Petromyzon marinus
ACACCCACTCACACACCTATATACCCACTCACCCGCTCACCCATACACCCACTCACACACCCATACACCCACTCACCCACTCACCCACACACACACTCACACACCCATACACCCACTTACCCACTCACACCCACTCACACACCCATACACCCACTCACCCACCCACCCACACACCCACTCACACACCCATACCTTCACACACCCATACACCCACTCACCCGCTCACCCACCCATACACTCACACACCCATACACCCACTCACCTGCTAACCCACACACCCACTCACACACCCATACACCCACTCACCCACTCACACACCCATACACTCACACACCCATACACACCCACTCACCCGCCCACCCACACCCCCACTCACACACCCATACACCCACACACCCACTCACACACCCATACACCCACTCACACACCCATACACCCACTCACCAGCTCACCCACACCCCCACTCACCCACACACCCACACACCCACTCACACACCCATACACCCACTCACCCGCTCACCCACACACCCACTCACACACCCATACACCCACTCACCCGCCACCCACACACCCATATACCCACGCACCCGCCCACCCACACCGCCACTCACACACCCATACCTTCAGACAGCCATACACCCACACACCCACTCACACACCCATACACCCACTCACACACCCATACACCCACTCACCCACCCATACACCCACTCACCCGCTCACCCACACACCCACACACCCACACACCCACTCACACACCCATACACCCACTCACCCGCTCACCCACACACCCACTCACACACCCATACACCCACTCACCCACTCACACACCCATACACTCACACACCCATACATCCACTCACTTGCTCACCCACACCCCCACTCACAGACCCATACACCCACGCACCCGCCCACCCACACCCCCACTCACACACCCACTCACCCGCTCACCCACACACCGACTCACACACCCAAACACCCACTCACACACCCATACACTCACACACCCATACACCCACGTACCCGCCCACCCACACCCCCACTCACACACCCATACACCCACACACCCACTCACACACCCATACACCCACTCACCCACCCATACACCCACTCACCTACCCATACACCCACTTACCCGCTCACACACACACCCACTCACACACCCACCGACCCACCCACCCACCCACCCCTCCCCTCCCCTCCCACCCCGCATGACCACCCAACCTGGTGCCAGTTGACTTTAGAATGGTTCACTTTCTTCACAGAGCCCGGCTGCAGGCAGTTGATCAGCCTGTGGGTGACACACGGAACGACTCAGTGACCCACCCACCCACCCACTCACTCGCCCAACCACCCACCCACCGACCCACCCACCCATTCACCCACTGACCAACTCACCCACCCACTCACTCACTCGCCCAACCACCCACCCACCCGCCCGTGGCAGAGAGAGCGAGTGAGTGAGTAAGCGAGGGTAGTGGCTGAGTGAGTGAGTCGCTGAGTGAGTGAGTGGCTGAGTGAGTGAGTGGATGAGTGAGTGAATAGCTGAGTTAGTGAGTCGCTGAGTGAGTGAGTGGCTGAGTGAGTGAGTGGCTGAGTGAGTAAGTCGCTGAGTGAGTGGCTGAGTGAGTGAGTGAGTAGCTGAGTGAGTGGAGTCGCTGAGTGAGTGAGTGGCTGAGTGAGTGAGTGGCTGAGTGTGTGAGTGGCTGGCGAGTGAGTAGCTGAGCGAGTGAGTCGCTGAGTGAGTGAGTGGCTGAGTGAGTGAATAGCTGAGTTAGTGAGTCGCTGAGTGAGTGAGTGGCTGAGTGAGTGAGTGGCTGAGTGAGTGGCTGAGTGAGTGAATGGCTGAGTGAGTGAGTCGCTGAGTGAGTGGCTGAGTGAGTGAGTGAGTAGCTGAGTGAGTGGAGTCGCTGAGTGAGTGAGTGGCTGAGTGAGTGAGTGGCTGAGTGAGTGAGTGGCTGGCGAGTGAGTAGCTGAGCGAGTGAGTCGCTGAGTGAGTGAATAGCTGAGTTAGTGAGTCGCTGAGTGAGTGGCTGAGTGAGTGAGTGAGTAGCTGAGTGAGTAGAGTCGCTGAGTGAGTGAGTGGCTGAGTGAGTGAGTGAGTGGCTGAGTGAGTGAGTAGCTGAGCGAGTGAGTCGCTGAGTGAGTGAGTGGCTGGCGAGTGAGTCGCTGAGTGAGTGAGTGGCTGAGTGAGTGAGTGAGTCGCTGAGTGAGTGAGTGACTGAGTGAGTGAGTCGCTGAGTCAGTAAGTAGCTGAGTGAGTAAGTGAGTAGCTGAGTGAGTCGCTGAGTGAGTGAGTGGCTGAGTGAGTGAGTGGCTGAGTGAGTGAGTCGCTGAGTGAGTGAGTGAGTGGCTGAGTGAGTGAGTAGCTGAGTGAGTGGCTGGGTGAGTGAGTGGCTGAGTGAGTCGCTGAGTGAGTCGCTGAGTGAGTGAGTGGCTGAGTGGCTGAGTGAGTGAGTGGCTGAGTGAGTGAGTGGCTGAGTGAGTGAGTGAGTGACTGAGCGAGCGAGTTGGTGAGTGAGTGGCTGAGTGAGTTGTTGAGTGAGTTGGTGAGTGAGTGGCTGAGTGAGTGGCTGGGTGAGTGAGTGGCTGAGCGAGCGAGTAGCTGAGTGAGTGGCTGAGTGATTTGGCGAGTGAGTTGGTGAGTGAGCGAGTGGCTGAGTAAGTTGGTGAGTGAGTTGGTGAGTGAGCGAGTCAGGGGCTGAGTGAGTGGCTGAGTGAGTTGGTGAGTGAGCGAGTGGCTGAGTTGGTGAGTGAGTTGGTGAGTGAGCGAGTGGCTGAGTAAGTTGGCGAGTGAGTTGGTGAGTGAGCGAGTCAGGGGCTGAGTGAGTGAGTGGCTGGGTGAGTTGGTGAGTGAGTTCGTGAGCAAGTGAATCGGTGAGTGATTTGGTGAGTGAGTTGGTGAGTGAGCGAGTGGCTGAGTGATTGGTGAGTGAGTTGGTGAGCGAGTGAGTCGGTGAGTGATTTGGTGAGTGAGTTGGTGAGTGAGCAAGTGGCTGAGTAAGTTGGTAAATGAGTTGGTGAGTGAGCGAGTCAGGGGCTGAGTGAGTGGCTGAGTGAGTTGGTGAGTGAGCGAGTGGCTGAGTAAGTTGGTAAATGAGTTGGTGAGTGAGCGAGTCAGGGGCTGAGTGAGTGGCTGAGTGAGTTGGTGAGCGAGTGAGTCGGTGAGTGATTTGGTGAGTGAGTTGGTGAGTGAGCGAGTGGCTAAGTTGGTAAATGAGTTGGTGAGTGAGTTCGTGAGCGAGTGAATCGGTGAGTGATTTGGTGAGTGAGTTGGTGAGTGAGCGAGTCAGGGGCTGAGTGAGTGGCTGAGTGAGTTGGTGAGTGAGCGAGTGGCTGAGTTGGTGAGTGAGTTGGTGAGTGAGCGAGTGGCTGAGTAAGTTGGTGAGTGAGTTGGTGAGTGAGTTCGTGAGCAAGTGAATCGGTGAGTGATTTGGTGAGTGAGTTGGTGAGTGAGCGAGTGGCTGAGTGATTTGGTGAGTGAGTTGGTGAGCGAGTGAGTTGGTGAGTGATTTGGTGAGTGAGTTGGTGAGTGAGCGAGTGGCTGAGTGAGTTGGTGAGTGAGTGCGTGAGCGAGTGAGTCGGTGAGTGAGTTGGTGAGTGAGCGAGTGGCTGAGTAAGTTGTTAAATGAGTTGGTGAGTGAGCGAGTCAGGGGCTGAGTGATTTGGTAAATGAGTTGGTGAGTGAGCGATTCAGGGGCTGAGTGAGTGGCTGAGTGAGTTGGTGAGTGAGCGAGTGGCTGAGTTGGTGAGTGAGTTGGTGAGTGAGCGAGTGGCTGAGTTGGTAAATGAGTTGGTGAGTGAGCGAGTGGCTGAGTAAGTTGGTGAGTGAGTTGGTGAGTGAGCGAGTCACTCACTCGCACAGCACCACACCGTCGCGAAGGCTCTGGTGGAAGGGTCCGTTGAGTTGTATTCCCGTGATTTCCTCTATCCAGTCACGGAGCTCCAACTCCTTCTGAACGTCGTATTTCTGGGCTATCTACGCTCAGAGAGACACAGAGAGAGAGAGAGACACACAGAGAGAGAGACAGAGAGAGACTCAGACAGAGACAGAGAGATACACACACAGAGAGACAGAGCGAGAGAGACAGAGAGAGAGACTCAGACAGGGACAGAGAGATACACACAGAGAGACAGAGAGAGACAGATAGACACAGAGAGAGAGAGACAGAGAGAGAAACTCAGACAGAGACAGAGAGAGACACACACAGGGAGACAGAGAGAGACAGAGAGAGACAGAGAGAGACAGAGAGAGACACACACAGAGAGACAGAGAGAGAGACAGAGCGAGAGACAGAGAGAGAGACAGAGAGAGACAAAGAGAGACAGAGAGAGACAGACACAGAGAGAGACAGAGAGAGACACACACAGAGACACAGAGAAAGACAGAGAGAGAAACAGAGAGAGACACACACAGAGAGACAGAGAGAGACAGACACAGAGAGAGACAGAGACAGACAGAGAGACGGAGAGAGACAGACACACACAGAGAAAGACAGAGAGACGGAGAGAGACAGAGAGACAGACACACACAGAGAAAGACAGAGAGACAGAGACAGACACAGAGAGAAACAGAGAGAGACACACACAGAGAGACAGAGAGAGACAGAGAGAGACACACAGAGAGACACACAGAGAGACAGAGAGAGAGACAGAGAGAGATAGACACAGAGGGAGACAGAGCGAGAGACAGAGACAGAGAGACAGACACACACAGACAGACAGAGAGAGACAGACACAGAGAGAGACAGAGACACACAGAGACACAGATAAAGACAGAGATACAGACACACAGAGAGACAGAGTCACAGAGATTCCCACAACAGCACACAACAACAACCGCCATTCGCCACTAAGTGGCGGTGATGTCACCACGGCGCTTGTGCCAGGCTAGGTGCACGTTGAGACCACGTGAAGTCTCGAACGCCCGCTGGCAGGAGGTCACGGGGCAGACCCAGCAGGTGCCATTGGGTCGACTGACAGAGATTACCGGTAGATTCACCACCAGCTGTACCCCATACTGTGCCAGGCTAGGTGCAGGAGGTCTCGGGACAGACCCAGGAAGTGCCATGGGTTGGCTGCTGTGCCAGACTAGGTGCAGATGCATCACCACCTGTGCCCCCTACTGTGCCAGGCTAGGTGCACCACCTGTGCCCTCTACTGTGCCAACTCGACGCTTTATAGCCACCCGGCGCTCCGCTCGTTGTTGTGAGCGTCGCTCCTCTGCCCTCCGTTGTTGCTGGAGGGCGACTACCTCCAACTGCCCGATAACCTCAGAGTGCACCTAGCCTGGCACTAGCCCCAGTAGCAGCAGCGTCCTTCAAGAGCCTCCTCCTCCACAGAGGCCAATCTTGACACCGCTGGTACCGGTCATCGGCAAGTCCACTCAGCTCCACGTCCTCCTGTACCACATCACTCCATCTCTTCTCTAGCCTGTTCCACTCACTCCCTCACCGACACACCCACTCACTCACACACTCACTCGCTCACACAAACACACTCACACACACTCACTCACTCCCTCATCCACTCCCTCACCCACTCACTCACTCACCTACTCATACACTCACCCACACACCCACTCACCCACCCAGTCTAGCATTCACTCACCCACTCACCCACACACCCATTCACTCACCCATCAATCTATCTGTTCTCCAGCCCGTGTAAGTCACCCACCCACTCACCCGTTTACCCACCCACTCAATCACTCACCCACCCACCCACTCAATCACTCACTCACTCACCCAATCACTCACGCACCCACTCACCCACCCACCCACTCACCCACCCACCCCCACCATCACCACCACCCACTCACCCCCACCATCACCACCACCCACTCACCCCCACCATCACCGCCACCCCCCACCATGACTCTGAACATCAACAAACACCAGCAGGGCAGTCACCATCATCACCAACAGCGAGCAGCACCTTTCAAGGTCACGTAGGAGCGTTAGGAAGCCACGCGTGGGTGAGTGAGTGCGCGTGTGTATGTGTGTGCGTGTGTGTGCCTTTGTATGGTTACGTGTGTGTACGTGTGTGAGTGCGAGAGTGGGTGGGTGACTGGATGAGTGACTGGATGAGTGACTGGGTGAGTGACTGGGTAGGTGAGTGATTTGGTGAGTGCGTGAGTGAGTGGGTGACTGGATGAGTGAGTGAGTGACTGGGTGAGTGAGTGACTGGGTGAGTGAGTGATTAGGTGAGCGGGTGAGTGAGCGAGTGAGTGGGTGGGTGATTGGGTGAGTGACTGGGTGAGTGATTAGGTGAGCAGGTGAGTGAGCGAGTGCGTGGGTGGGTGACTGGGTGAGTGAGTGACTGGGTGAGTGATTAGGTGAGCGGGTGAGTGAGTGGGTGAGTGGGTGGCTGGATGAGTGATTAGGTGAGCGGGTGAGTGAGCGAGTGAGTGGGTGGGTGATTGGGTGAGTGACTGGGTGAGTGATTAGGTGAGCAGGTGAGTGAGCGAGTGCGTGGGTGGGTGACTGGGTGAGTGAGCGACTGGGTGAGTGATTAGGTAAGCGGGTGAGTGAGTGTGTGAGTGGGTGGGTGGCTGAATGAGTGATTAGGTGAGCGGGTGATTGAGCGGGTGGGCGAGTGGGTGGGCGAGTGACTGTGTAGGTGAGTGTTGAGGTGAGCGGCTGAGCGAGTGTGTGGGCAGCGGTGGCGCCGTGGTTAGCGATGATCTCAACCGGTCATGGGCGTCCCCTAGGTCGACTCAGCCTCAAATGAGTCGCCTGGTGGAACGGTGGTGGTGGTAGTGAACATCGCTAGCACTGGGGGAGACAAAGGCGGCCGGGCGTGGTGCTGGCCACCCACCCCCTCTGTGTGTGCAGCAACTGTTGCCACTCGCTATTGAGGGCACTTGCCCTTAGAGCCTGTCAAGAGGCTATACGGGGGAGCTTTGCCTTTGTGATGTCTCCACTTCTCTCTCTCTGGAATTGACTAAAAAAGGTGAGAAATTGGAACAATTCTTCAACATTCCACCCCCTCCTCCCCCTCCTCCTCCTCCTCTCCTCCTCCTCCTCCTCAACCCCCTCCTCCTCCTCCTCCGCCTCTCCTCCTCCTCCTCCTCCACCCCCTCCTCCTCCTCTCCTCCTCGAACTTCCTCCACCTCCCACCCACTCACTCCCTCACCCACCAACTCACCCACTCACCCACCAACTCACCCACCCACCAACTCACCCACCCACTCTCCCACCCACCAACTCACACACCCACTCACTCTTCCACGCACTCATTGACCCACCCACCCACTCACCCACCCACTCACTCCCACCCACCCACTCACTCACCCACTCACCCACCCACTCACCCACTCACCAATTGACCCACCCACTCACCCACCCACTCACTCTCCCACCCACTCACTCACTCACCCACTCACCCACCCACTTACCCACTCACCCACCCACTCACCCACCCACCCACTCTCCCACTCACTCTCCCACCCACCCATCCACTCACCCACCCACTCACCCACCCACCCACCCACCCACCCACTCTCCCACCCACTCACCCACCACTCACCCACCCACTCTCCCACCCACTCACTCACCCACCCACTCACTCTCCCACCCACTCACTCACCCACCCACCCACTCTCCCACCCACCCACTCACCCACCCACTCTCCCACCCACTCACTCTCCCACCCACCCATCCACTCACCCACCCACTCACCCACCCACTCACCCACCCACTCTCCCACCCACTCACTCACCAACCCACTCACCCACCCACCCACTCATCCACTCACCCACCCACCCACTCACCGCCCCACTCTCCCACCTACCCACCCACTCTCCCACCCACCCACCCACCCTCCCACCCACTCACTCACTCACTCACCCACTCACTCACCCACCCACTCACCCACCCACTCACCACTCACCCACTCACTCTCCCACCCACCCACCCACTCTCCCACCCACCCACCCACCCTCCCACCCATGCACTCACTCACCCACCCACTCACTCACTCACCCACCCCCCCACTCCCCACCCACTCTCCCACCCACCCACCCACCCACTCTCCCACCCACTCACTCACCCACTCTCCCACCCACCCACCCACTCACCCCCCCACTCTCCCACCCCCCCACTCTCCCACCCACTCTCCCACCCCCCCACTCTCCCACCCACCCCCCCACTCTCCCACCCACTCTCCCACCCCCCCACTCTCCCACCCACCCACCCACCCCCCCACTCTCCCACCCACCCACTCACCCCCCCACTCTCCCACCCACCCACCCCCCCCACTCTCCCACCCACTCTCCCACCCCCCCACTCTCCCACCCACCCACCCCCCCACTCTCCCACCCACTCACTCACCCACTCTCCCACCCACCCAACACCCCCCCACCCACCCCCCCCCCCCCACTCTCCCACCCACCCACCCCACCACTCTCCCCACCCACTCTCCCACCCACCCACCCACCCCCCCACTCTCCCACCCACTCACTCACCCACTCTCCCACCCCCCCACTCTCCCACCCACCCACCCACCCCCCCCACTCTCCCACCCACTCACTCACCCACTCTCCCACCCCCCCCCACTCTCCCACCCACCCACCCACCCCCCCCACTCTCCCACCCACTCACTCACCCACTCTCCCACCCACCCACCCCCCCACTCTCCCACCCACCCACTCTCCCACCCCCCCACTCTCCCACCCACTCTCCCACCCACCCACCCACCCCCCCACTCTCCCACCCCCCCACTCTCCCACCTACCCACCCACTCACTTTCCCACCCACCCACCCTCCCACTCACTCACTCACCCACTCACTCACTCACCCACCCACTCACCCCCCCACTCTCCCACCCACTCACTCACCCACTCTCCCACCCACCCACTCACCCCTCCACTCTCCCACCCACCCCCCACTCTCCCACCCACTCACTCACCAACCCACTCACCCACTCACCCACCCACCCACTCATCCACTCACCCACCCACCCACTCACCCCCCACTCTCCCACCTACCCACCCACCCACTCTCCCACCCACTCACTCACTCACCCACTCACTCACTCACCCACCCACTCACCCACTCACTCACCACTCACTCACTCACCCACTCACTCTCCCACCCACTCACCCACTCACTCACCACCCACCCACTCACCCACCCACCCACCCACTCTCCCACCCACCCACCCACCCTCCCACCCACCCACGCACTCACTCACCCACTCACTCACTCACTCACCCACCCATCCACCCCCCCACTCTCCCACCCACTCACTCACCCACTCTCCCACCCACCCACTCACCCCCCACTCACCCCCCCACTCTCCCACCCACCCCCCCCCCACCCACGTGTTTACTGCACCCTGCTGTCAATGCCGGAGGGCTTTTTTAAGTCCATTTAAGGGACTCCATTCGTTATTGATGAGATGCAGAGACAAAGCGACCCCAGGTAGCGCCCTCACACAAGCGCCGTGCAGCAGGGGCAAGGGCACGCATCAGGGGTAAGGTGGTGTGTGGCTGGGTAGCTAACACCATCACCACCATCACCACCACCTGGTGATGCACAACGCCTTGATGTTTAAAGGCTGAGTCGATCACCACCACCATCATCATCACCATCACCACCACCAACATCATCACCACCATCATCACCATCATCATCACCACCACCAACATCATCACCACCACCATCATCACCATCATCATCACCATCACCATCGCCATCACCACCATCATCATCACCACCATCCTCATCACCACCACCGTCATCATCATCACCATCGTCATCACCACCATTATCATCACCACCATCGTCATCACCATCGTCATCACCACCATCGTGATCACCACCACCGTCATCATCATCACCATCATCATCACCACCGTCATCACCACCATCATCACCATCATCATCACCACCACCAACATCATCACCACCATCATCATCACCATCACCACCACCATCATCACCATCATCATCATCACCATCGCCATCACCATCGCCATCACCACCATCATCATCACCACCATCCTCATTACCACCACCGTCATCATCATCACCATCGTCATCACCACCATCATCATCACCACCATCGTCATCACCATCGTCATCACCACCATCGTGATCACCACCACCGTCATCATCATCACCATCATCACCACCATCATCATCACCACCACCACCATCATCATCACCACCACCATCATCATCACCATCGTCATCACCACCATCATCATCACCACCATCCTCATCACCACCACCGTCATCATCATTACCATCGTCATCACCACCATCATCATCACCACCATCGTCATCACCATCGTCATCACCACCATCGTGATCACCACCATCATCATCATCACCATCGTCATCACCACCATCATCATCATCACCACCGTCATAATCATCACCACCATCATCATCATCACCATAGTCAGCAACATCATCATCACCACCATCGTCATCATCATCACCACCATAATCATCATCACCACCGTCATCATCATCACCACCGTCATAATCATCACCACCGTCATCATCATCACCACCGTCATCATCATCACCACCATCATCATCACCACCATCATTACCATCATCATCACCACCACCATCATCATCATCACCACCATCATCATCATCACCATCATCACCATCACCATCATCGTCATCACCACCATCATCATCACCACCATCATCACCATCATCATCACCACCACCATCATCACCACCACCATCATCATCACCACCACCATCATCATCACCACCATCATCATCATCATCACCACCATCATCATCATCTTCACCACCGTCATCATCATCATCACCACCACCACCATCATCACCATCACCACCATCACCATCCTCATCACCACCATCATCACCATCATCATCACCACCACCACCATCATCACCACCACCGCCACCACCATCACCACCGCCATCATCATCACCACCGTCATCATCATCACCACCATCACCATCATCATCACCACCACCATCATCACCACCACCATCATCATCATCATCACCATCATCATCATCACCACCATCATCACCATCATCACCATCATCATCTTCACCACCATCATCATCATCATCACCACCACCATCATCATCATCAGCACCATCATCATCACCATCATCATCAGCACCATCATCATCACCACGACCACCACCATCATCACCATCATCATCACCACCATCACCATCATCACCACCACCATCACCATCATCACCACCACCACCATCATCATCACCACCACCGGCACCGCCATCACCACCTCCATCACCACCCCCACCACCACCCCCACCACGTGAGACAATGATTGCCTTTTAAAGTGAGGAGTTTTAAATTCTCCCATTGCCGAGTCACGAAGATCACACAGACAAAGCTCCACCAGGTAGCCTCGAGCAGGGCCGGAGGGGACTGACTCACCCACACACCTACCCACTCACTGAACTACCCACTCACCCACTCACTCACTGAACTACCCACTCACCCACTCACCTACCCATTCACTCACCCACTCACTCACTCACCTACCCACTCACTCACTTACCTACCCACTCACTGAATTACCCACTCACCCACTCACTCACTCACCTACCCACTCACTGAACTACCCACTCACCCACTCACTCACTGAACTACCCACTCACCTACCCACTCACCTACTCACCCACACACCTACCCACTCACCCACTCACTCACTGAACTACCCACTCACCTACCCACTCACCCACACACTCACTCACCTACCCACTCACTCACCTACCCACTCACTCACCTACCCACTCACTCAGCTACCCACTCACTCACCTACCTACTCACTGAACTACCCACTCACTCAGCTGCCCACTCACTCAGCCACTGACTCTTTCAGCTACCCACTCACTCACCTACCAACTCACGCACCTATTTACTCACTCACCTACCCACTCACTCACCTACCCACTCACTCACCTACCAACTCATGCACCTATTTACTCACTCACCTACGCACTCACTCACCTACCAACTCACTCACCCACTCACTCACCTACCCACTCACTCACCTACCAACTCATGCACCTATTTACTCACTCACCTACGCACTCACTCACCTACCAACTCACGCACCTATTTACTCACTCACCTACCCACTCACTCACTTACCTACCCACTCACTGAATTACCCACTCACCCACTCACTCACTCACCTACCCACTCACTGAACTACCCACTCACCCACTCACTCACTGAACTACCCACTCACCTACCCACTCACCTACTCACCCACACACCTACCCACTCACCCACTCACTCACTGAACTACCCACTCACCTACCCACTCACCCACACACTCACTCACCTACCCACTCACTCACCTACCCACTCACTCACCTACCCACTCACTCAGCTACCCACTCACTCACCTACCTACTCACTGAACTACCCACTCACTCAGCTGCCCACTCACTCAGCCACTGACTCTTTCAGCTACCCACTCACTCACCTACCAACTCACGCACCTATTTACTCACTCACCTACCCACTCACTCACCTACCCACTCACTCACCTACCAACTCATGCACCTATTTACTCACTCACCTACGCACTCACTCACCTACCAACTCACTCACCCACTCACTCACCTACCCACTCACTCACCTACCAACTCATGCACCTATTTACTCACTCACCTACGCACTCACTCACCTACCAACTCACGCACCTATTTACTCACTCACCTACCCACTCACTTAGCTACCTACTCACTTACCAACACACTCACTCACCTACCCACTCACTCACCTACGCACTCACTCACCTACCAACTCACGCACCTATTTACTCACTCATCTACCCACTCACCTACCCACTCAACAACCACAATAACAGCCACAACTAATTGGCGGTGACGTCACCAATGTCACCACCAATTAGCGCCTGTGCCAGGCTAGGTACAGCAGGTCACGGGACAGACCCAGCAGGTGACACAGGTTGACTGCTGTGCCAGCCTCGGTGCAGGAGGAGGAGGTCACGGGACAGACCCAGCAGGTGCCATGGGTTGACTGCTGTGCCAGCCTCGGTGCAGGAGGAGGTCACGGGACAGACCCAGCAGGTGCCATGGGTTGACTGCTGTGCCAGGCTAGGTGCAGGAGGAGGAGGTCACGGGACAGACCCAGCAGGTGCCATGGGTTGACTGCTGTGCCAGGCTAGGTGCAGGAGGAGGAGGTCACGGGACAGACCCAGCAGGTGCCATGGGTTGACTGCTGTGCCAGGCTAGGTGCAGGAGGAGGAGGTCACGGGACAGACCCAGCAGGTGCCATGGGTTGACTGCTGTGCCAGGCTAGGTGCAGGAGGAGGAGGTCACGGGACAGACCCAGCAGGTGCCATGGGTTGACTGCTGTGCCAGGCTAGGTGCAGGAGGAGGTCACGGGACAGACCTAGCAGGTCCCATGGGTTGACTGCTACACCACTCTCTCACCCACCCACACACTCACCCACTCTCTCACCCACCCACACACTCACCCACTCTCTCACCCACACACACACCCACCCACTCTCTCACCCACACACACACCCACCCACTCTCTCACCCATCCACACACACCCACACCCACCACACACACCCACCCACCCACTCTCACCCACACACCCACCCACAAACACCCAACCACTCTCTCACCCACCCACACACCCACCACACACAGCCACCCACTCTCACACACCCACCCACACACCCACCTACACACCCTCTCACCCACCCACCCACACACCCACCCTCTCACCCATCTACACACCCACCCACCCTCTCACCCACCCCACCCTCTCACCCACCCACCCACCAACTCTCTCATCCACCAACCCTCTCACCCTCTCACCCACACAACCACCCACCCTCTCACCCACCCTCTCACCCACCTACAGTGAGGGAAAAAAGTATTTGATCCCCTGCTGATTTTGTACGTTTGCCCATTGACAAAGAAATGGTCAGTCTATAATTTTAATGGTAGGTTTATTTGAACAGTGAGAGACAGAATAACAACAACAAAAGTCCAGAAAAACGCATATCAAAAATGTTATAAATTGATTTGCATTTTAATGAGGGAAATAAGTATTTGACCCGCTCTCAATCAGAAAGATATCTGGCTCCCAGGTGTCTTTTTATACAGGTAACAAGCTGAGATTAGGAGCCCACTCTTAAAGGGAGTGCTCCTAATCTCAGCTTGTCACCTGTATAAAAGACGCCTGTCCACAGAAGCAATCAATCAATCAGATTCCAAACTCTCCACCGTGGCCAAGACCAAAGAGTTCTCCAAGGATGTCAGGGACAATATTGTAGACCTACACAAGGCTGGAATGGGCTACAAGACCATTGCCAAGCAGCTTGGTGAGAAGGTGACAACAGTTGGTGCGATTATTCGCAAATGGAAGAAACGCAAAAGAACTGTCAATCTCCCTCGGCCTGGGGCTACATGCAAGATCTCACCTCGTGGAGTTGCAATGATCATGAGAACGGTGAGGAATCAGCCCATAACTACACGGGAGGATCTTGTCAATGATCTCAAGGCAGCTGGGACCATAGTCACCAAGAAAACAATTGGTAACACACTACGCCGTGAAGGACTGATATCCTGCAGCGCCCGCAAGGTCCCCCTGCTCAAGAAAGCACATATACATGCCCGTCTGAAGTTTGCCAATGAACATCTGAATGATTCAGAGGACAACTGGGTGAAAGTATTGTGGTCAGATGAGACCAAAATGGAGCTCTTTGGCATCAACTCAACTCGCCGTGTTTGGAGGAGGAGGAATGCTGCCTATGACCCCAAGAACACCATCCCCACCGTCAAACATGGAGGTGGAAACATTATGCTTTGGAGGTGTTTTTATGCTAAGGGGACAGGACAACTTCACCGCATCAAAGGGACGATGGACGGGGCCATGTACCGTCAAATCTTGGGTGAGAACCTCCTTCTGTCAGCCAGGGCGTTAAAAATGGGTCGTGGATGGGTATTCCAGCATGACAATGTCCCAAAACACACGGCCAAGGCAACAAAGGAGTGGCTCAAGAAGAAGCACATTAAGGTCCTGGAGTGGCCTAGCCAGTCTCCAGACCTTAATACCATAGAAAATCTGTGGAGGGAGCTGAAGGTTCGAGTTGCCAAACGTCAGCCTCGAAACCTTAATGACTTGGAGAAGATCTGCAAAGAGGAGTGGGACAAAATCCCTCCTGAGATGTGTGCAAACCTGGTGGCCAACTACAAGAAACGTCTGACCTCTGTGATTGCCAACAAGGGTTTTTCCACCAAGTACTAAGTCATGTTTTGCAGAGGGGTCAAATACTTATTTCCCTCATTAAAATGCAAATCAATTCATAACATTTTTGACATGCGTTTTTCTGGATTTTGTTGTTGTTATTCTGTCTCTCACTGTTCAAATAAACTTACCATTAAAATTATAAACTGATCATTTATTTGTCAGTGGGCAAATGTACAAAATCAGCAGGGGATCAAATACTTTTTTGCCTCACTGTACACACCCACCCTCCCTCTCACCCACCCCACCCTCTCACCCACCCACCCTCTCACCCACCAACTCTCTCACCCACCAACCCTCTCACCCACCCACCCTCTCATCCACCCACCCTCTCACCCACCCTCTCACCCACCCACCTTCTCACCCACACACCCACCCACCCTCTCACCCACCCACACACCGACCTTCCCACCCTCTCACCCACCCACTCTCTCACACACACACACTCTCTCACACACACCCACCCCGCCCACCCTCTCACCACTCAACACACCCTCTCACCCACACACCCTCTCACCACCCACACACCCTCTCACCCACCTTCTCACACACACACACACCCACACACCCAACCACTCTCTCACACACACACACTCTCTCACACACACACACCCACCCTCTCACTAATCCACACACCCACCCATCCACACCCACCCACCCTCACACCCACACACACCCTCTCACCACCCACGCACCCTCTCACCCACCTTCTCAACACACACACACACACCCACCCACTTTCTCACACACACACCCACACACCCACCCTCTCACCAATCCACCCACCCACACCCACCCTCTCACACACATCCACCCACACACCCACCCACCCTCTCACCACTACACACACCCTCTCACCCACACACCCTCTCACCCACCCACACACCACCCACACACCCTCTCACCCACCCACACACCACCCACCCACCCTCTCACCCACACACACACCCACCCACCCTCACCCAACCACACACACACCCACCCACACACCCTCTCACCACCCACACACCCACTGACCCACCTTCTCACACACACACCCACACACCCACCCACTCTCACCCACTCACACACCTACCCACACACACCCACCCACCCTCTCACCACTACACACACCACCCACCCACCCTCACCCACCCACACGCCCACCCAGACACCTTCTATGGTCCAAGGCACTGCTAATAAATAACCAAATTGCCTCAACAACGCTGCCCCCTGTGCCTGATGCCTTACATGGGAAATAACGATAGATGGACGACGTTTCAGGCTATGCACCATCGTCAGGGCACGTGATGAGTCTCACATGAGTATCTGTGGGTGGTGAGTCTGTGTGGTGAGTCTGTGGGTCTCTGTGTGGTGAGTCTATGGGTTTGTGTGGTGAGTCTGTGGGTCTCTGTTTGGTGAGTTTATGGGTCTCTGTGTGGTGAGTCTGTGGGGCTCTGTGTGATGAGTCTATGGGTCTCTGTGTGGTGAGTCGATGGGTCTCTGTGTAGTGAGTCTATGGGTCTCTGTGTGGTGAGTCTGTGGGTCTCTGTGTGAAGAGTCTATGGGTCTCTGTGTGGTGAGTCTATGGGTCTCTGTGTAGTGAGTCTATGGGTATCTGTGTAGTGAGTCTGTGGGTCTCTGTGTGGTGAGTCTATGGGTCTCTGTGTGGTGAGTCTGTGGGTCTCTATGTGTGAGTCTATGGGTCTCTATGAGTGAGTCTGTGGGTCTCTATGAGTGAGTCTGTGGGTCTCTGTGTGGTGAGTCTGTGGGTCTGTGTGGTGAGTCTATGGGTCTCTGTGTGGTGAGTCTGTGGGTCTCTGTGTGGTGAGTCTGTGGGTTTGTGTGGTGAGTCTATGGGTCTCTGTGTGGTGAGTCTATGGGTCTCTGTGTGGTGAGTCTGTGGGTCTCTGTGTGAGTGAGTCTGTGGGTCTCTGTGTGGTGAGTCTATGGGTCTCTGTGTGGTGAGTCTGTGGGTCTCTGTGTGATGAATCTGTGGGTCTCTGTGTGGTGAGTCTGTGGGTCACTGTATAGTGAGTCTGTGGGTCTCTGTGTGATGAGTCTGTGGGTCTCTGTGTGATGAGTCTGTGGGTCTCTGTGTGAGTCTGTGGGTATCTGTGTGGTGAGTCTGTGGGTCTCTGTGTGATGAGTCTGTGGGTCTCTGTGTGGTGAGTCTGTGGGTCTCTGTGTGGTGAGTCTATGGGTCTCTGTGTGGTGAGTCTATGGGTCTCTGTGTGATGAGTCTGTGGGTCTCTGTGTGATGAGTCTATGGATCTCTGTGTGGTGAGTCTGTGGGTCTCTGTGTGGTTAGTCTGTGGGTCTCTTTGTGATGAGTCTGTGGGTCTCTGTGTGGTGAGTCTGTGGGTCTCTGTGTGGTGAGTCTGTGGGTCTCTGTGTGGTGAGTCTATGGATCTGTGTGGTGAGTCTGTGGGTCTCTGTGTGGTGAGTCTGTGGGTCTCTGTGTGGTGAGTCTGTGGGTCTCTGTGTGGTGAGTCTGTGGGTCTCTGTGTGATGAGTCTGTGGGTCTCTGTGTGAGTGAGTCTGTGGGTGTCTGTGTGGTGAGTCTATGGGTCTCTGTGTGGTGAGTCTATGGGTCTCTGTGTGGTGAGTCTGTGGGTCTCTGTGTGGTGAGTCTATGGGTCTCTGTGTAGTGAGTCTGTGGGTCTCTGTGTGGTGAGTCTGTGGGTCTCTGTGTGGTGAATCTGTGGGTCTCTGTGTGGTGAGTCTGTGGGTCTCTGTGTGGTGAGTCTGTGGGTCTCTGTGTGGTGAGTCTATGGGTCTCTGTGGTGAGTCTGTGGGTCTCTGTGTGGTGAATCTGTGGGTCTCTGTGTGGTGAGTCTGTGGGTCTCTGTGTGGTGAGTCTGTGGGTATCTGTGTGGTGAGTCTGTGGGTCTCTGTGTGGTGAGTCTGTGGGTCTCTGTGTGGTGAGTCTGTGGGTCTCTGTGTGGTGAATCTGTGGGTCTCTGTGTGGTGAGTCTGTGGGTCTCTGTGTGGTGAGTCTGTGGGTATCTGTGTGGTGAGTCTGTGGGTCTCTGTGTGGTGAGTCTGTGGGTCTCTGTGTGGTGAGTCTGTGGGTCTCTGTGTGGTGAGTTTGTGGGTCTCTGTGTAGTGAGTCTATGGGTCTCTGTGTAGTGAATCTGTGGGTCTCTGTGTGGTGAGTCTGTGGGTCTGTGTGTGGTGAGTCTGTGGGTCTCTGTGTGGTGAGTCTGTGGGTCTCTGTGTAGTGAGTCTGTGGGTCTCTGTGTGAGTGAGTCTGTGGGTGTCTGTGTGGTGAGTCTATGGGTCTCTGTGTGGTGAGTCTATGGGTCTCTGTGTGGTGAGTCTGTGGGTCTCTGTGTGGTGAGTCTATGGGTCTCTGTGTAGTGAGTCTGTGGGTCTCTGTGTGGTGAGTCTGTGGGTCTCTGTGTGGTGAATCTGTGGGTCTCTGTGTGGTGAGTCTGTGGGTCTCTGTGTGGTGAGTCTGTGGGTCTCTGTGTGATGAGTCTATGGGTCTCTGTATGGTGAGTCTATGGGTCTCTGTGGTGAGTCTGTGGGTCTCTGTGTGGTGAATCTGTGGGTCTCTGTGTGGTGAGTCTGTGGGTCTCTGTGTAGTGAGTCTATGGGTATCTGTGTAGTGAGTCTGTGGGTCTCTGTGTGGTGAGTCTATGGGTCTCTGTGTGGTGAGTCTGTGGGTCTCTATGTGTGAGTCTATGGGTCTCTATGAGTGAGTCTGTGGGTCTCTATGAGTGAGTCTGTGGGTCTCTGTGTGGTGAGTCTGTGGGTCTGTGTGGTGAGTCTATGGGTCTCTGTGTGGTGAGTCTGTGGGTCTCTGTGTGGTGAGTCTGTGGGTTTGTGTGGTGAGTCTATGGGTCTCTGTGTGGTGAGTCTATGGGTCTCTGTGTGGTGAGTCTGTGGGTCTCTGTGTGAGTGAGTCTGTGGGTCTCTGTGTGGTGAGTCTATGGGTCTCTGTGTGGTGAGTCTGTGGGTCTCTGTGTGATGAATCTGTGGGTCTCTGTGTGGTGAGTCTGTGGGTCACTGTATAGTGAGTCTGTGGGTCTCTGTGTGATGAGTCTGTGGGTCTCTGTGTGATGAGTCTGTGGGTCTCTGTGTGAGTCTGTGGGTATCTGTGTGGTGAGTCTGTGGGTCTCTGTGTGATGAGTCTGTGGGTCTCTGTGTGGTGAGTCTGTGGGTCTCTGTGTGGTGAGTCTATGGGTCTCTGTGTGGTGAGTCTATGGGTCTCTGTGTGATGAGTCTGTGGGTCTCTGTGTGATGAGTCTATGGATCTCTGTGTGGTGAGTCTGTGGGTCTCTGTGTGGTTAGTCTGTGGGTCTCTTTGTGATGAGTCTGTGGGTCTCTGTGTGGTGAGTCTGTGGGTCTCTGTGTGGTGAGTCTGTGGGTCTCTGTGTGGTGAGTCTATGGATCTGTGTGGTGAGTCTGTGGGTCTCTGTGTGGTGAGTCTGTGGGTCTCTGTGTGGTGAGTCTGTGGGTCTCTGTGTGGTGAGTCTGTGGGTCTCTGTGTGATGAGTCTGTGGGTCTCTGTGTGAGTGAGTCTGTGGGTGTCTGTGTGGTGAGTCTATGGGTCTCTGTGTGGTGAGTCTATGGGTCTCTGTGTGGTGAGTCTGTGGGTCTCTGTGTGGTGAGTCTATGGGTCTCTGTGTAGTGAGTCTGTGGGTCTCTGTGTGGTGAGTCTGTGGGTCTCTGTGTGGTGAATCTGTGGGTCTCTGTGTGGTGAGTCTGTGGGTCTCTGTGTGGTGAGTCTGTGGGTCTCTGTGTGGTGAGTCTATGGGTCTCTGTGGTGAGTCTGTGGGTCTCTGTGTGGTGAATCTGTGGGTCTCTGTGTGGTGAGTCTGTGGGTCTCTGTGTGGTGAGTCTGTGGGTATCTGTGTGGTGAGTCTGTGGGTCTCTGTGTGGTGAGTCTGTGGGTCTCTGTGTGGTGAGTCTGTGGGTCTCTGTGTGGTGAATCTGTGGGTCTCTGTGTGGTGAGTCTGTGGGTCTCTGTGTGGTGAGTCTGTGGGTATCTGTGTGGTGAGTCTGTGGGTCTCTGTGTGGTGAGTCTGTGGGTCTCTGTGTGGTGAGTCTGTGGGTCTCTGTGTGGTGAGTTTGTGGGTCTCTGTGTAGTGAGTCTATGGGTCTCTGTGTAGTGAATCTGTGGGTCTCTGTGTGGTGAGTCTGTGGGTCTGTGTGTGGTGAGTCTGTGGGTCTCTGTGTGGTGAGTCTGTGGGTCTCTGTGTAGTGAGTCTGTGGGTCTCTGTGTGAGTGAGTCTGTGGGTGTCTGTGTGGTGAGTCTATGGGTCTCTGTGTGGTGAGTCTATGGGTCTCTGTGTGGTGAGTCTGTGGGTCTCTGTGTGGTGAGTCTATGGGTCTCTGTGTAGTGAGTCTGTGGGTCTCTGTGTGGTGAGTCTGTGGGTCTCTGTGTGGTGAATCTGTGGGTCTCTGTGTGGTGAGTCTGTGGGTCTCTGTGTGGTGAGTCTGTGGGTCTCTGTGTGATGAGTCTATGGGTCTCTGTATGGTGAGTCTATGGGTCTCTGTGGTGAGTCTGTGGGTCTCTGTGTGGTGAATCTGTGGGTCTCTGTGTGGTGAGTCTGTGGGTCTCTGTGTGGTGAGTCTGTGGGTATCTGTGTGGTGAGTCTGTGGGTCTCTGTGTGGTGAGTCTGTGGGTCTCTGTGTGGTGAGTCTGTGGGTCTCTGTGTGGTGAGTCTGTGGTGAGGGTGGTCAGAGTGGTGATGGTGAGGTGACAGTCGTGAGGGTGACTGTGCTGAAGGTGGTGAGAGTGGTGAGGGTGGTGACAGTGGTGAGGTGAGGGTGGTGAAGGTGGTGAGGGTGGTGAGGTGAGGGTGGTGACAGTGGTGAGGTGACAGTGGTG
Organism: Petromyzon marinus; assembly: GCF_048934315.1. NCBI lineage: Eukaryota > Metazoa > Chordata > Hyperoartia > Petromyzontiformes > Petromyzontidae > Petromyzon > Petromyzon marinus. Next base: position 498,569 of record NW_027422627.1, read on the forward strand.
ACAGTGGTGAGGTGAGGGTGGTGAGGGTGGTGACAGTGGTGAGGTGAGGATGGTGAGGTGAGGATGGTGAGGTGAAGGTGGTGAGGGTGGTGACAGTGGTGAGGTGAGGATGGTGAGGTGAAGGTGGTGAGGGTGGTGACAGTGGTGAGGTGACAGTGGTGAGGGTGGTGACAGTGGTAAGGTGAGGGTGGTGACAGTGGTGAGGGTGGTGAGGGTGGTTAAGGTGGTGAGGGTGGTGTGGGTGGTGAGGTGAAGGTGGTGAGGGTGATGACAGTGGTGAGGTGACAGTGGTGAGTGTGGCGAAGGTGGTGAGGGTGGTGAGGGTGGTGAAGGTGGTGAGAGTGGTGAGGGTGGTGAGGGTGGTGAGTGTGGTGAGGGTGGTGAAGGTGGTGAGGGTGGTGAGTGTGGTGAGGGTGGTGAGGTGAGGGTGGTGACAGTGGTGAGGTGAGGATGGTGAGGTGAAGGTGGTGAGGGTGGTGACAGTGGTGAGGTGAGGGTGGTGAGGTGAGGGTGGTGAAGGTGGTGAAGGTGGTGAGTGTGGTGAGGGTGGTGAGTGTGGTGAGGTGACAGTGGTGAGGATGGTGAGGTGAGGGTGGTGAGGATGGTGAGGTAAGAGTGGTGAAGTGAAGGTGGTGACAGTGGTGAGGGTGGTGAGGGTGGTGACAGTGGTGAGGGTGGTGAGGTGACAGTGGTGAGTGTGGTGACAGTGGTGAGGATGGTGAGGTGAAGGTGGTGAGTGTGGTGACAGTGGTGAGGATGGTGAGGTGACAGTGGTGAGTGTGGTGACAGTGGTGAGGATGGTGAGGTGAAGGTGGTGAAGTTGAGGGTGGTGGTGGTGACAGTGGTGAAGGTGGTGAGTGTGGTGAGGGTGGTGAGGTGACAGTGGTGAGTGTGGTGAGTGTGGTGAGGTGACAGTGGTGAGGATGGTGAGGTGAAGGTGGTGAGGTGACAGTGGCGAGGATGGTGTGGTGAAGGTGGTGAAGGTGGTGAGGATGGTGAGGTGAGTGTGGTGAGTGTGGTGAGGGTGGTGAGGTGACAGTGGTGAGGATGGTCAGGTGAAGGTGGTGAGGGTGGTGAGTGAGGTGAAGGTGGTGACAGTGGTGAAGGTGTTGAGGGTGGTGAAGGTGGTGAGGTGACAGTGGTGAGGATGGTGAGGTGAGGGTGGTGAGGGAGGTGAAGGTGGTGAGTGTGGTGAAGGTAGTGAGGTGACAGTGGTGAGGATGGTGAGGTGAAGGTGGTGAAGGTGGTGAGTGTGGTGAAGGTGGTGAGTGTGGTGAAGGTGGTGAGGTGACAGTGGTGAGGATGGTGAGGTGAGGGTGGTGAAGGTGGTGAGTGTGGTGAAGGTGGTGAGGGTGGTGAGGTGAGGGTGGTGAGGATGGTGAGGTGAGGGTGGTGAAGGTGGTGAGTGTGGTGAAGGTGGTGAGGGTGGTGAGGTGAGGGTGGTGAGGTGAAGGTGGTGAGGATGGTGAGGTGAGGGAGGTGAAGGTGGTGAGGATGGTGAAGGTGGTGAGGTGACAGTGGTGAGGATGGTTAGTATGGTGAGGTGAGGGTGGTGAGGATGGTGAGGTGAAGGTGGTGAGGGTGGTGAGGTGAAGGTGGTGAGGATGGTGAAGGTGGTGAGGTGACAGTGGTGAGGATGGTTAGTATGGTGAGGTGAGGGTGGTGAGGATGGTGAGGTGAAGGTGGTGAGGGTGGTGAGGTGAAGGTGGTGAGGATGGTGAGGTGAGTGTGGTGAGGATGGTGAGGATGGTGAGTGTGGTGAGTGTGGTGAGGATGGTGAGTGTGGTGAGTGTGGTGTGGTGAGGATGGTGAAGGTGGTGACAGTGGTGAGGATGGTGAGTGTGGTGAGGTGAGGATGGTGAAGGTGGTGAGGGTGGTGACAGTGGTGAGGATGGTTAGTATGGTGAGGTGAAGGTGGTGAGTGTGGTGAGGTGAGGATGGTGAAGGTGGTGAGGTGACAGTGGTGAGGATGGTTAGTATGGTGAGGTGAGTGTGGTGAGGTGAGGATGGTGAGTGTGGTGAGTGTGGTGAGGTGAGGATGGTGAGTGTGGTGAGTGTGGTGTGGTGAGTCTGGTGAGGTGAGTGTGGTGAGGTGAGTGTGGTGAGATGAGTGTGGTGAGTGTGGTGAGGTGAGTGTGGTGAGGTGAGTGTGGTGAGTGTGGTGTGGTGAGTCTGGTGAGGTGAGTGTGGTGAGGTGAGTGTGGTGAGTGTGGTGAGTGTGGTGTGTCTGGTGAGGTGAGTGTGGTGAGGTGAGTGTGGTGAGGTGAGGATGGTGAGTGTGGTGAGTGTGGTGTGGTGAGTCTGGTGAGGTGAGTCTGGTGAGGTGAGTGTGGTGAGTGTGGTGAGGTGAGGATGGTGAGTGTGGTGAGGTGAGTCTGGTGAGGTGAGTGTGGTGAGTGTGGTGAGGTGAGTGTGGTGAGTGTGGTGTGGTGAGTGTGGTGAGCCCTCTGACCTTGTTCTTCACTTCAGCGGAGAGCCCGTAAGCGGGTCCTTTGACGAAGTGAGTCGACATTTCGTCCTAAGCTTCGCGTCAAAACAATTGAGAATTATAAGAAGACTGGAATAAGTTAATTTATTTTTTAACGACAAATACAAAACAAATTTTGCGGTAACAAAAGACTCAAAACTTGCATTAGGCGGAGGGGGATGGTTTCTGCTGTTGTTGTTGTGAAAGAGAGAGAGAAGCTGAGGTAAAGTTTGCTGTTGTTTTAAATATGATCGCGGGTTTTATTTAGGATAAAAAAAAACTAAATTTGTTTTAAATTAAAAAAATCTACTTTTATTTTTGAAAAAAAAATAGAAAACGCCGCGATCGCGAAGCGATCTTTAACTTTCACCTCAACTTCGTAATGAAATATATATTTATTTTTAAACTTTATAATAAATCACCACTCAGCCCCCAACCACCTCCCCTCAGGCATTAATTAACGGTTAAAAAAAAGGGCGCGAAAATTGGCCCCCTGGGGGGGGGGGGGGGTTGGGGGGGGTCACCACTGAGAGAAGCGCGCGCGACCCGGCAAACCACCACTGTCCGTTATGTGGCTGCCCCCCTCCCATCTCTTACCTACTCGCCCCGCCCCCTTCTCTAAACCCCGCCCCTTTCTCATCGTTTGCCCCGCCCCCCTTCGTTCAACCCCCGCCCCCTCCACCTCATCGCCACGACCCCTCTGCTCAACCCCGCCCCCCCCTTCTCATCGTTGCCCCGCCCTCCCCTTCGTTCAACCCCGCCCCCTCCACCTCATCGCCACGACCCCTCTGCTCAACCCCGCCCCCTTCTCATCGTTGCCCCTCCTCCTAACCGCCCCTCCCCTCCTCATCATCGTCCCCCTCTTCACTCAACCCCGCCCCCTCCTCACCCCCTTCCCCCTCCTACTCAAAGCCCCTCCCCCCCTCCTCCTCACAGCCCCCTCCTCCTCGCCCCTCCTCTCACCGCCCCCCCTCCTCTCACCGCCCCGCCCCCTTCTCCCCGCCCCCTCCTCCTCGCCCCGCCCCCTCCTCCTCGCCCCGCCCCCTCCTCCTCGCCCCGCCCCCCCCTCCTCACCGCCCCTCCCCCTCGCTCCTGTTGAAGCTTCTCGAAGCGCTCCGCTACACTCGGAGACAGCGAGGAGACGGCTCCACTTTATACTTTGGGAGTGGGGGGGGGGAGGAGTGTGTGGGTGGAGGGGGTGGGGGGGAGGAGTGTGTGGGTGGAGGGGGTGGGGGGGAGGAGTGTGTGGGTGGAGGGGGTGGGGGGGAGGAGTGTGTGGGTGGAGGGGGTGGGGGGGAGGAGTGTGTGGGTGGAGGGGGTAGGGGGGAGGAGTGTGTGGGTGGAGGGGGTGGGGGGGAGGAGTGTGTGGATGGAGGGGGTGGGGGGAGGAGAGGGGGACGTAATGTATTCATGTGTAGGGGCCTCCCACACGCATAGTGGGGGGGGGGGGAGACGTAATGTATTCATGTGTAGGGGCCTCGCATAGGGGGGGAGGGGTGCGTAATGTGTTCATGTGTAGGGGCCTCCCATAATGGGGGGGGGCGGGTTGCGTAATGTATTCATGTGTAGGGGCCTCCCATAGTGGGGGGGGGGGGGGGGGTGTGCGCGTAATGCATTCATGTATAGGGGCCTCCTACACCCATGGGGGGGGGGGTGTAATCCATTCATGTGTAGGGGCCTCCCACACCCATGGGGGGGGGGTGTAATCCATTCATGTGTAGGGGCCTCCCACACCCCTGCAAACCCCCCTCCCCCAACCGTGCGCGTGCCCCTTTAACTCAGAGGCGCGTTTCCCATTGGCTGATGGCACCCCCTCTCCACCCCCACCCTCCCCCACTTACTTTAGCCAATGGGGAGAGGCGTGAGGTTGGAGGGGCGCTTCCCATTGGCTGATGGCACCCCCTCCCCACCCTCCCCCACTTACTTTAGCCAATGGGGAGAGGCATGAGGTTGGAGGGGCTGTCCCTTTAACTCAGAGGCGCGTTTCCCATTGGCCGATGGCACTCCCCTCCCCACCCCCACCCTCCCCAACTTACTTTAGCCAATGGGGAGAGGCGTGAAGTTGGAGGGGCGTTTCCCATTGGCTGATGGCACCCCCTCCCCACCCCCACCCTCCCCCACTTACTTTAGCCAATGGGGAGAGGCATGAGGTTGGAGGGGCTGTCCCTTTAACTCAGAGGCGCGTTTGCCATTGGCCGATGGCACTCCCCTCCCCACCCCCACTTACTTTAGCCAATGGGGAGAGGCGTGAGGTTGGAGCGGCGTTTCCCATTGGCTGACGGCACCCGCTCCCCACCCCCACCCTCCCCCACATACTTTAGCCAATGGGGAGAGGCGTGAGGTTGGAGGGGCTGTCCCTTTAACTCAGAGGCGCGTTTCCCATTGGCCGATGGCACTCCCCTCCCCACCCCCACCCTCCCCCACTTACTTTAGCCAATGGGGAGGAGGCGTGAGGTTGGAGGGGCTGTCCCTTTAACTCAGAAGCGCGTTTCCCATTGGCTGATGGCACTCTCCTTCCCACCCCCACCCTCCTCTTCCTCTTCCGGAAGACGCCACCAATAAAACACACGTGCGCACCACGCGAGATTTTACAGTGGTGATGTTGTCGGTGGTGATGGTGGTGATGGTGTTATACGGGTGATAGTGTTATACTGGTAGGAAAGAAGTTGTAAACTGAGTGTACCAGCCTGCAATAGATTAATGCGTCCGTCCGTCCCCTTTCATTAAGTGAAATCTCGTGCTGTTGGGTGTAAAAAAAAATTCCAATGTTCCTACCAGCCCACCCTGCAAGGACCTGTTAGGGTTGATGGTGTTATAGCTGATGGTGTTATAGGGTGTTGGTGTTATAGGGTGATGGTGTTATAGGGTGATGGTGTTATAGGGTGATGGTGTTGTAGGGTGATGGTATTATAGGGTGATCGTGTTGATGTTATAGGTGATGGTGTTGGTGTTATAGGGTGTTGGTGTTATAGGGTGATGGTATTATAGAGGGATGGTGTTGGTGTTATAGGGTGATGGTGTTATAGGGTGATGTGTTATAGGTGATGGTGTTGGTGTTATAGGGTGATGGTGTTATAGGGTGATGGTGTTATAGGGTGATCGTGTTATAGGGTGATCGTGTTGATGTTATAGGTGATGGTGTTGGTGTTATAGGGTGATGGTGTTGATGTTATAGGTGATGGTGTTGATGTTATAGGTGATGGTGTTGGTGTTATAGGTGATGGTGATGGTGTTATAGGGTGATGGTGTTGATGTTATAGGTGATGGTGTTGGTGTTATAGGGTGATGGTGTTGATGTTATAGGGTGATGGTATTATAGGGTGATGGTGTTGATGTTATAGGGGATAGTGTTGATGTTATAGGGTGATAGTGTTGATGTTATAGGTGATGGTGTTGGTGTTATAGGGTGATGGTGTTGATGTTATAGGTGATGGTGTTGGTGTTATAGGGTGATGGTGTTGATGTTATAGGTGATGGTGTTGGTGTTATAGGTGATGGTGTTGGTGTTATAGGGTGATCGTGTTGATGTTATAGGTGGTGTTGGTATTATAGGGTGATGGTATTATAGGGTGATGGTATTATAGGGTGATGGTGTTGATGTTATAGGGTGATGGTGTTGATGTTATAGGTGATGGTGTTGGTGTTATAGGGTGATGGTGTTGGTGTTATAGGGTGATGGTGTTGATGTTATAGGGTGATGGTATTATAGGGTGACGGTGTTGGTGTTATAGGGTGATGGTATTATAGGGTGACGGTGTTGGTGTTATAGGGTGATCGTGTTGATGTTATAGGTGATGGTGTTGGTGTTATAGGGTGATGGTGTTATAGGGTGATGGTGTTGATGTTATAGGTGATGGTGTTGGTATTATAGGGTGATCGTGTTGATGTTATAGGTGATGGTGTTGGTGTTATAGGGTGATGGTGTTGGTGTTATAGGGTGATGGTGTTGATGTTATAGGGTGATGGTGTTGGTGTTATAGGGTGATGGTGTTGATGTTATAGGGTGATGGTGATGCTACCTTCATAGACTGCTGTTGCTACTAACCACACATCAATCGCCTTGCTGTAGTAGAGTGGCCTTTGTTGATGGTGGTGATGTAGAGCTGTGAAGGCGATTTAAGTCCGACGTTTCGTGCCTTGCCGCTATAGTGTCGTAGCAGCTATAGAGTGGTAGTAGCTACAGAGTGATAGTAGTAGTAGCTACATAGTGATAGTAGTAGCTACATAGTGGTAGTAGTAGTAGCTGCATAGTGGTAGTAGTAGCTGCATAGTGGTAGTAGTAGCTACAGAGTGGTAGTAGTAGTAGCTACAGAGTGGTAGTAGTAGTAGCTACAGAGTGGTAGTAGTAGTAGCTACAGAGTGGTAGTAGTAGTAGCTACAGTGTGGTAGTAATAGTAGCTACAGTGTGGTAGTAGTAGTAGTAGCTACATAGTAGTAGTAGCTACATAGTGGTAGTAGCTACTGTGTGGTGGTGGTGGTAGCTACATAGTGGTAGTAGTAGTAGCTACATAGTGGTAGTAGTAGCTACACATCGTGGTGGTAGTAGCTACTGTGTGGTGGTGGTAGCTACATAGTGGTGGTGATCAACTCACGATGGCTTCACGGTAACGTTGGGAGCTGGGGTTCCGAACACTCACCCACTAATTCACCAACTCGCACTCTCACTCACCCGCTCATTCACCCACTCTCTCACCCACTCTCTCACCCACTCATTCACCACTCACCCACTCACTCACCCACTCATTCACCACTCACCCACTCATTCACCACTCACCCGCTCATTCACCCACTCACTCACCACTCAACCGCTCACTCACCCGCTCTCACCCGCTCGCTCACCCACCCGCTCACTCGCCCACCCGCTCACTTACCCACCCACCCAATCACTCACCCACTCAAACTGTCACTCACCTGCTCACTCACCCGCTCACTCACCCGCTTACTCACCCGCTCACCCACTAATTCACCCACTCACCCACTCATTCACCCACTCACTCATTCACCACTCACCTACTAATTCACCCACTCACCCACCCACTCATTCACCACTCACTCACCCACCCGCTCACTCACCCACCCGCTTACTCACCCACCCACCCAATCACTCATTCACCACTCTCTCACTCACCCACTCTCACTCACCCACTCTCACTCACCCACTCTCACCCGGTCTCTCACCCGCTCGCCCACCCGCTCGCCCACTCGCTTTCTCGCCCACCCACTCACCCATCTGCTCACTCACCCACCCGCTCACTCACCCACCCGCTCACTCACCCACCCGCTCACTCACCCACCCGCTCACTCACCCACCCGGTCACTCACCCACCCGCTCACCCACCTGCTCACTCACCCACCTGCTCACTTACCCACCCAATCACTCACCCACACACTCATCCACTCAACCACTCGCCCACCTCACCCACTCACTCGCCCACTCACACTCACCCACTCACTAATACACCCACCCACTCGCTAACACTCTCACCCAGTAACTCGCCCGCTCGCTCGCTCGCCCGCTCATCCACTCGCTCAAAATCACACCACGTGTGATTTTGTGTGTGTGATGTGTGTGTGAGTGTGTGATTGTATCATGCAAGGCCGATGAGTCAGATGCCTTCTGTGACCTCCTGTCACAGGTGCTGGCTAAAGTGGCCCCTCGGGATAGAGTCATCTTGTTGGGTGACTTCAATGCCCGAGTTGGTCATGATGCTGGCACCTGGTCTGGAGTGATTGGAGGGCATGGGCCAGATCAGCTCAATAACAACGGCAGGAGGCTGCTAGATTGTTGTGCAGCCCATGGGCTTGTAATTACCAACACGCTGTTCCGGCATCGGCGCATCCACACAACATCATGGATGCGTGCCGGGTCCAAGCAAGAACATCTGCTGGACTACATAGTGACTTATATAGTGACGGAACAGCGGATGCGGGCCCATGTCCTTGACACCAGGACCTACCGTGGAGCTGATCTGCCCACTGATCAACGTGCGAGGGGCAAAGTCTGAGACCAGGAAAGTCACCGGGCAGAGATGATCTCCCAAGCGAAATGCTGAGGGAGGGTGGCGTTTGTGCACAGACTGCCCTACATGACATAACAACAGTCTGACCGCTGTATGGGTTCCACAGGATAGGAAGGATGCCCTGGTGGTCACCCTCTTTAAGAAGGGGGACCGCACAGACTGCAACAACTACAGGGGCATCTCACTCCTCAGTGTGCCGGGAAAGGTCCTGGCAAGGATTATTCAACATCGCCTTGCCAGGCACGCTGAGGAGAGGCTTGCGGAGCCCCAATGCGGTTGCAGGAAAGGGCGGTCCTGCACAGATGCCATATTTTCTGGCCGTCTGCTACAGCAGAGGTGTAGGGAATTCCAACAAGACCTACATCTCTGCTTTATTGACCTGGTCAAGGCCTGTGATACCATCAGTAGGCCTGGGCTCTGGGTTGTTCTTCGTGCTTTCGGAGTCCCTGACCCTCTGCTCACAATCATTTAAGGGCATTCGTGATGGTGAGCGGGCCCTGGTGTCAAGATCGGCCTCTCTGGAGGAGCCTCGTGAAGGACGCTGGTGCTACTGGGGCTAGTGCCAGGCTAGGTGCACTCTTAGGCTACTGGGCAGTTGGAGGCAGTCGCCCTCCAGCAACAACGGAGGAGCGACGCTCACAACAACGAGCGGAGCGCTGGGTAGCTAAAGCACAGCCAGTTGGCACAGTAGGGGGTACAGGTGGTGAACCTAGCCTGGCACAGTAGGGGGGTACAGCTGGTGGTGCATCTGCCGGTCATCTCAGTCGACCCGTGGCACCTGTCTGGGTCTGCCCCGTGACCTCCTGCCAGCGGGCGTTCGACACTTCACGTAGCCTCAACGTGCACCTAGCCTGGCACAAGCGTCGTGGTGACGTTACCGGCACTTGGTGGCGAATGGTGGTGGTATTGGTTTTGATGCGAGTGTGTCTAAACGGGGTGGGGGGGATATTTTGTCATGGTGATGATGGTGATGATGGTGGTGATGGTGGTGATGATGGTGGTGATGGTGGTGATGGCGGTGATGATGGTGGTGATGGTGGTGATGATGGCGGTGATGATAGTGGTGATGGTGGTGATGATGGTGGTGATGATGGCGGTGATGGCGGTGATGGCGATGATGGTGGTGATGGTGGCGATGGTGGCGGTGATGGTGGCGATGGTGGTGGTGATGGTGGTGGTGATGGTGATGGTGGCGGTGATGGTGGTGATGGCAGTGATGATGGTGGTGATGGCGGTAATGGTGGTGGTGGTGGTGATGGTGGTGATGATGGTGGTGATGGCGGTGATGATGGTGGTGATGGTGGTGGTGATGGTGGTGATGGCGGTGATGATGGTGGTGATGGTGATGGTGGTGATGGTGGTGATGCTAGGAGTGATGTTAATGGATTTGTTTTTTTACCTAGACGGCTGCTGCTGCTTCTTCAATTCCTCCTGTGTTTACACGTGCATCTGATGCATGGTGAGAATTCGGACTCACTCACCCACTAACCCACTCACCGACTCGCACAGACACTCGCTCACCCACCTACTCACCCACTCATTCAGCCACTCGCACAGACACCCACTCGCACAAACACCCACTACCTCACCCACTTACTCACCCACTCGTACACCTGCTCACCCACTCGCCGACTCGCACAGACACCCACCCACTTACCCACCCACCCACTCACTCACCCACCCACTCACCCACCCACTCTCTCACCCTTCCACCTTCTCACCCACTCACCCACTCACTCCTACAGACACCCACCTCTCACTCACCCACTCACTCACTCACCCACTCACTCACTCACCCACTCACCCTTCTCACTCACCCACTCACTCACCCACTCACCCTCACTCACTCACCTGCTCACGCACCCTCTCACTCACCCACTCACTCACCCACTCACCCACTCAATCACCCACTCACCCACCCACTCACCCACCCACTCACCCACCCACTCACCCTTCTCACTCACCCACTCACTCACCCGCTCACTCACCCACTCACTCACCCACTCACCCTTCTCACTCACTCACCCACTCACTCACCCGCTCACCCACTCACTCACCCGCTCACTCACTCACCCACTCACTCACCCACCCACTCACTCACCCACCCACTCACCTGCTTACCCACTCACCCACTCACCCACCCGCCCACTCTCTCACCCACCCACTCACCCTTCTGACTCACCCTCTCACCCACTCACTCACCTGCTCACCCACTCACTCACTCACCCTTCTCGCTCACCCACCCACTCACCCTTCTCACCCACTCACTCACCAACCTCTTATCTGTCTGCTTGAACAATGGGGTTATTATTCGTCTATTCAGTTGCAGAGTTCACACGGGGGTGACGTCACCGCCACTGTGAGGAGTGGTGGTGCAGTGGTTAGCACACTGTGTGTGTGTGGGGAGTGGAGGTGCTGTGGTTAGCGCACTGTGTGTGTGGGGAGTGGTGGTGCAGTGGCTAGCGCACTGTGTGTGTGGGGAGTGGTGGTGCAGTGGTTAGCGCACTGTGTGTGTGGGGAGCGGTGGTGCAGTGGTTAGCGCACTGTGTGTGTGTGGGTGGGGAGTGGTGGTGCAGTGGTTAGCGCACTGTGTGAGTGGGGAGTGGTGGTGCAGTGGTTAGCGCACTGTGTATGTGAGTGGGGAGTGGTGGTGCAGTGGTTAGCGCACTGTGTGTGTGAGTGGGGAGCGGTGGTGCAGTGGTTAGCGCACTGTGTGTGTGTGGGGAGCGGTGGTGCAGTGGTTAGCGCACTGTGTGTGGGGAGTGGTGGTGCAGTGGTTAGCGCACTGTGTGTGTGTGTGGGGAGCGGTGGTGCAGTGGTTAGCGCACTGTGTGTGTGGGGAGTGGTGGTGCAGTGCTGCTGCTACTACTGATGACAATGCTGCTGTTGACGCTGATGATGATGCTGATGACGATGATGCTACAGATGACGATGATGCTACAGATGATGATGATGCTACAGATGATGATGCTGCTGATGCCCCTTGTAACCTCTGACCCCCCCCTCTCTCCCCGTGACCCACCCCCCCACCCCACGTGGCCAGGGTCAAAGTTCAACTCCACCCCCGTGCGCCCCGTAACTCCGCCTCCAACCCAGCCTCTGTCACTCCCCAGCCCCCACGAGGGGAGGAGTGAGGGGGGTGAAGGGGTGGAGGAGGTGGAGGACGAGGTGAGGGGAGGAGGTGGAGGAGGGGCGAGGATGGGGGAGTTGGTGCCGTTCACGGGGCTCACGCACAGTGAGTGGGGGGGGGGGGGGGGGGGGGGGGGGGGTGCACTGTACGTCGCACACTGTACGCGGCGCGCACTGTACACACTGTACTCGCCGCACGAACTGTACACACTGCACTCTGCGCGCACTGTATGCACCGCGCACACTGTGCACACTGTACACGCTGTGTGCACCGCGCTCACACTGTACACACTGTACACGCTGTGCGCACTGCGCTTACACTGTACACACTGTACGCACTGTACACCGCATGGCCGAGTGGACGGCCATGGGTGGGTGGTTGGCTGGGTGCGCGGGTGGGATGTCTGTGTGTGTATGTATGTGTGTCACTGTGTGTGTGTATGTGCGTCTATGACGTCTCCTGGCCAAACCCCAATTGGCGGAGCCAGGAGACTGAATCTCTACCCTCGGGGCTCCTCCAGAAACAACGAAAAGCCACTTGGTGTGGCCACGTGGAATGTTCGAACGCTCACTGCGGAGGAGAGGCTGCCACTCCTCTGTCAGGAGCTGGACCGGTACCGCCTGGATCTCTGTGGTATTCAGGAGGTCCGGTGGACCGGCTCTGGCTCCTGCCACCATGAGGGGTGGACAGTCCTCTACTCGGGGCAGCAGACTGCCAAACAACAGGGTGTGGCTCTTCTTTTGAACCAAAGAATGAAGGGGCGTGGGAGCGTGGCTGTGAGGTGTGGGAAGCTGTAAGCCCCAGGCTACTTTGGGCTCGCCTTCCCATCAACCGGAGGCGAGGAATGGAGGTTGTGGTTACTTCTGCCCCCACTGAAGACGAACATCCGTGGAGGGATGCAGGCAAAGCCGATGAGTCAGATGCCTTCTATGACTTCCTGTCACAGGTGCTGGCTAAAGTGGCCCCTCGGGATAGTCATCTTGTTGGGTGACTTCAATGCCCGAGTTGGTCATGATGCTGGCACCTGGTTTGGAGTGATTGGAGGGCATGGGCCAGATCAGCTCAATAACAGCGGTAGGAGGCTGCTAGATTTTTGTGCAGCCCATGGGCTTGTAATTACCAACACGCTGTTCCGGCATCGGCGCATCCACACAGCATCATGGATGCGTGCCGGGTCCAAGCAAGAACATCTGCTGGACTACATAGTGACGGACCAACGGATGCGAGCCCATGTCCTTGACACCAGGACCTACCGTGGAGCTGAGATCCAGAGCCCTTTGACCATCGACTAGTCATCTGTAAGATGCGCGTGCCATTCTTCCACTCCGGCGGTGGGTGTACACCCAGGACCCCATTCCAACCTAAAGTGGCTTGGTCTCAGTTATCTGATGAAAGTTGCAAGCGAGAATTTCATCATTGCTTGAGGCTGGGGTTGGCATCGTCCCCCACTCCTCCTGATGTCGAGGGTAAATGGGCGAGGTTTAGGACTGTGACTCATGTAGCTGCAATGGCTGCTTTGGGTACGCGGTCCAGACCTCCCCAGAGACCCTGGCTGACAGAGGAGGTGTTCAGGATGGTTGAGAAAAAGTGACAGGCCCACTGTCATCGGCTCCAGAATCCCACGTCAGAGAATGAGGAGGCTTACCGCAGCCTTTGCTCGGAGGTTCGTAGAGCCGTGAGGGGCTGCAAGGATGGGTGGTGGTCGCGGGTTGCTGAGGAGATGGAGTCTGCCTCAGTGGCCCGTGATCACAAATCTCTATTTAACTCCATCAAAAAAGTAACCTGCAGCGCCACACCTATTACCATCATTAGGGGAAAAAACGGTGATCCAATCTCCGACCCCCAGGAACAGGTTTGCAGATTTGCTGAGCATTTCTTTGAGGTCCTGGGGGAGGGGAAATCCCTCAGCCAGGAAAACGTGGCACAAAGTGGGGATGACCCTGCTGAGGCTGCGGTGCCTCAAATAATGGAAGAAGTCACCCCCTGTGAGTGTCTGGCTGTGGTGCCATCTGTTGAGGAAGTACTGAAGGCGATCCGGAGTCTGAGACCAGGAAAGGCAGTGGGCAGAGATGATCTCCCAAGCGAAATGCTGAGGGAGGGTGGCGTTTGTGCACAGACTGCCCTATATGACATCATAACAACAGTCTGGACCACTGGACGGATTCCGCAGGATTGGAAGGATGCCCTGGTGGCCCCCCTCTTTAAGAAGGGGGACAGCACAGACTGTAACAACTACAGGGGCATCTCACTCCTCAGTGTGCCGGGAAAGATCCTGGCAAGGATTATTGAACATCGCCTTGCCAGGCACGCTGAGTAGAGGCTTGCGGAGCCCCAATGCGGTTTTAGGAAAGGGCGGTCCTGCACGGATGCCATATTTTCTGTCCGTCTGCTACAGCAGAGGTGTAGGGAATTCCAGCAAGACCTACATCTCTGCTTTATTAACCTGGTCAAGGCCTATGATACCATCAGTAGGCCCGGGCTCTGGGTTGTGCTTTTGGAGTACCTGACCCTTTGCTCACGATCATTAAGGACCTTCATGATGGTGAGCGGGCCCGGGTAAAACTACGTGGCCGGGAGTCAGAGCCATTCCCTGTACACCTTGGGGTGCGAAAGGGATGTCCTCTGGCTCCCACATTATTTAACATCTATTTTGACCACATAGTTCATGAAGCCTTCAATAGCTGTACCTGGGGAATCTCCATATGGTACAGATCTAATGGGAGGCAGATCGATGCCCAGGTGCAATCAAGGGATGGCTCCCTATTGCTCAACCACGTTATGTATGCCGATGATTTGGTAATAGCTGCTCATTAACAGGAGGAGTTGGAGACGCTGCTGTTGAGACTGGAGCGTGCTCCTAAGAGATGGGGCCTTACCATCAGCCCCACCAAAACTAAGCACCTGCCTGGGTATTTTGTACCATCGGACACTCCACCCCCACAACTCCCAATCGGTGATGGGGCAGTTGTGGAGAGAGTGGAGAGTTTCTCATACCTGGGCAGTGTGCTTATGACCGGCTCCAGTTTAACAGCAGAGGTCTCACTCCGAATCAGTCGAGCGGCAATATCTTTTCATCGGTTGGGTAATGCTGTGTGGAAGCTACCTGGTCTGTCGCTCCGCACTAAGCTTCAGGTCTTCTCAGCCACGGTCATGCCCCCCCTCCTCTACGCTTGCGAAATGTGGACCCCCCTAATGGAACATCTTTGCCGGTTAGAAACATTTAGGCTGGCCTGCCTACGATCCATCCTGGGTTTAACCAGGCTGGATTGTGTGAGGAGCTCACAAATCCTTGAAAGATCTGGGCACGGTCCCATCAGTGAGCTCCTCCGACAGGCAAGGCTGCGTTGGCTGGGTCATGTAGCCCGCATGCCCAGCCACCGCATGCCCCAAACAGCTTTTGTTCGGCCGGATCGAGGGGTCTAAACGGGCGCGGCACGGGCTAGAGAAGAGATGGAGTGATGTGGTACAGGAGGACGTGGAGCTGAGTGGACTTGCCGATGACTGGTACCAGCGGTGTCAAGATCGGCCTCTGTGGAGGAGGCTCGTGAAGGATGCTACTGGGCAGTTGGAGGCAGTCGCCCTCAAATAACAACGGAGGGCGGAGGAACGACGCTCACAACAACGAGCGGAGCGCCGGGTGGCTAAAGCACAGCAGGTTGGCACAGTAGGGGGCACAGGTGGTGCATCAGCCAGTCATCTCAGTCAGTCAACCCGTGGCACCTGCTGGGTCTGCCCCGTGACCTCCTGCCAGCGGGCGTTCGACACTTCACGTGGCCTCAAGGTGCACATGGCCTGGCACAAGCGTCGTGGTGATGTCACCGCCACTTAGTGGCGAATTTGCAGTTGTTGTTGTGTGTGTGTGTCACTGTGTGTGTGTATCACTGTGTGTGTGTGTCACTGTGTGTGTGTGTGTCACTGTGTGTGTGTCAGTCACTGTGTGTGTGTCACTGTGTGTGTGTCACTGTGTGTGTGTCACTGTGTGTGTGTCACTGTGTGTGTGTCACTGTGTGTGTGTGTGTCACTGTGTGTGTGTGTGTCACTGTGTGTGTGTGTGTCACTGTGTGTGTGTGTGTCACTGTGTGTGTGTGTGTCACTGGGGAGCGATAGTGTAGCGGTTAGCGCGCTGCGCTATGAACCTGGCGAACTGGGTTCGATTCCCGCTCACGGCCAACACCAGTGACGATTATCTGAACCGGTCCCGGGCCTCCCCTAGGTCGACTCAGCCTCAAATGAGTACGTGGTGCGGTGTGTACACATCGCCACTAGGGAGACAAAGGCGGTCGGGCGTGGTGCTGGCCACCCACCCCCTCGTGTGCCGATCCGGCCTTCATAGGTGCTCGCTAACAGCACTTGCCCCTACAGTCTGTTAAGGCTATACGGGGGATCTTTGTTTTGTGTGTCACTGTGTGTGTATGTGTGTCACTGTGTGTGTGTGTCACTGTGTGTGTGTGTCACTGTGTGTGTGACACTGTGTGTGTGTGTGACACTGTGTGTGTGTGTGACACTGTGTGTGTGTGACACTGTGTGTCACTGTGTGTGTGTGACACTGTGTGTCACTGTGTGTGTGTGACACTGTGTGTCACTGTGTGTGTGTGTGTATCACTGTGTGTGTGTGTCACTGTGTGTGTGTGTGTGTGTCACTGTGTATGTGTGTGTCACTGTGTGTGTGTGTGTCACTGTGTGTGTCACTGTGTGTGTGTGTGTCACTGTGTGTGTGTGTATCACTGTGTGTGTGTGTATCACTGTGTGTGTGTGTGTGTCACTGTGTGTGTGTGTGTGTCACTGTGTGTGTGTGTGTCACTGTGTGTGTGTGTGTGTGTGTCACTGTGTGTGTGTGTGTCACTGTGTGTGTGTGTGTGTCACTGTGTGTGTGTGTGTGTCACTGTGTGTGTGTGTGTCACTGTGTGTGTGTGTGTCACTGTGTGTCACTGTGTGTGACACTGTGTGTCACTGTGTGTGTCACTGTGTGTGTCACTGTGTGTGTGACACTGTGTGTGTGACACTGTGTGTGTGACACTGTGTGTGTGACACTGTGTGTGTGTCACTGTGTGTGTGTGTCTGTGTGTGTGTCACTGTGTGTGTGTCACTCTGTGTGTGTGTCTCTGTGTGTGTGTCACTGTGTGTGTGTCACTGTGTGTGTGTCACTCTGTGTGTGTGTCACTGTGTGTGTGTGTCACTGTGTGTGTGTGTGTCACTGTGTGTGTGTGTCACTGTGTGTGTGTGTGTCACTGTGTGTGTGTGTGTGTCACTGTGTGTGTGTGTGTGTCACTGTGTGTGTGTGTGTCACTGTGTGTGTGTGTCACTGTGTGTGTGTGTCACTGTGTGTGTGTGTGTGTGTCACTGTGTGTGTGTGTGTGTGTCACTGTGTGTGTGTGTGTGTGTCACTGTGTGTGTGTGTCACTGTGTGTGTGTGTGTCACTGTGTGTGTGTGTGTGTCACTGTGCGTGTGTGTGTGTCACTGTGTGTGTGTGTGTGTCACTGTGTGTGTGTGTGTGTCACTGTGTGTGTGTGTGTGTCACTGTGTGTGTGTGTGTGTCACTGTGTGTGTGTGTGTGTCACTGTGTGTGTGTGTGTGTGTCACTGTGTGTGTGTGTGTGTGTCACTGTGTGTGTGTGTGTCACTGTGTGTGTGTGTGTCACTGTGTGTGTGTGTGTCACTGTGTGTGTGTGTGTCACTGTGTGTGTGTGTGTCACTGTGTGTGTGTGTGTCACTGTGTGTGTGTGTGTCACTGTGTGTGTGTGTGTCACTGTGTGTGTGTGTGTGTGTCACTGTGTGTGTGTGTGTCACTGTGTGTGTGTGTGTGTGTCACTGTGTGTGTGTGTGTGTCACTGTGTGTGTGTGTGTGTCACTGTGTGTGTGTGTGTCACTGTGTGTGTGTGTGTCACTGTGTGTGTGTGTGTGTGTCACTGTGTGTGTGTGTGTGTGTGTCACTGTGTGTGTGTGTGTGTGTCACTGTGTGTGTGTGTGTGTGTCACTGTGTGTGTGTGTGTGTCACTGTGTGTGTGTGTGTGTCACTGTGTGTGTGTGTGTGTCACTGTGTGTGTGTGTGTGTCACTGTGTGTGTGTGTGTGTCACTGTGTGTGTGTGTGTGTCACTGTGTGTGTGTGTGTGTCACTGTGTGTGTGTGTGTCACTGTGTGTGTGTGTGTCACTGTGTGTGTGTGTGTCACTGTGTGTGTGTGTGTCACTGTGTGTGTGTCACTGTGTGTGTGTCACTGTGTGTGTGTGTGTGTCACTGTGTGTGTGTGTGTGTCACTGTGTGTGTGTGTGTGTCACTGTGTGTGTGTGTGTCACTGTGTGTGTGTGTGTCACTGTGTGTGTGTGTGTGTCACTGTGTGTGTGTGTGTGTCACTGTGTGTGTGTGTGTGTCACTGTGTGTGTGTGTGTCACTGTGTGTGTGTGTGTCACTGTGTGTGTGTGTGTGTCTGCAGGTCGTCACCTGAGCCGCTCTTGCTGCCTCAATGGGGGCACCTGCATCCTGGGCAGTTTCTGTGCCTGCCTCCCTCACTACACGGGGCGGCACTGCGAACATGACACACGCAGGTAGCAGACACCACCACGTGGGTAGCAGACACCACCACGTGGGTAGCAGACACCACCACCACGTGGTAGTAGACACCACCACCACGTGGTAGCAGACACCACCACCACGTGGTAGCAGACACCACCACCACCACGTGGTAGTAGACACCACCACGTGGTAGTAGACACCACCACCACGTGGTAGTAGACACCACCACCACGTGGGTAGCAGACACCACCACGTGGGTAGCAGACACCACCACGTGGGTAGCAGACACCACCACCACGTGGTAGTAGACACCACCACCACGTGGTAGCAGACACCACCACCACGTGGTAGTAGACACCACCACCACGTGGTAGTAGACACCACCACCACGTGGTAGTAGACACCACCACCACGTGGTAGTAGACACCACCACCACGTGGTAGTAGACACCACCACCACGTTGTAGTAGACACCACCACCACGTGGTAGTAGACACCACCACCACGTGGTAGTAGACACCACCACCACGTGGTAGTAGACACCACCACCACGTGGTAGTAGACACCACCACCACGTGGTAGTAGACACCACCACCACGTGGTAGTAGACACCACCACCACGTGGTAGCAGACACCACCACCACGTGGTAGCAGACACCACCACCACGTGGTAGCAGACACCACCACCACCACGTGGTAGTAGACACCACCACCACGTGGTAGTAGACACCACCACCACCACGTGGTAGTAGACACCACCACCACCACGTGGTAGTAGACACCACCACCACGTGGTAGTAGACACCACCACCACGTGGGTAGCAGACACCACCACCACGTGGTAGTAGACACCACCACCACGTGGTAGTAGACACCACCACCACGTGGTAGTAGACACCACCACCACGTGGTAGTAGACACCACCACCACGTGGTAGTAGACACCACCACCACGTGGTAGTAGACACCACCACCACGTGGTAGTAGACACCACCACCACGTGGTAGTAGACACCACCACCACGTGGTAGTAGACACCACCACCACGTGGTAGTAGACACCACCACCACGTGGTAGTAGACACCACCACCACCACGTGGTAGTAGACACCACCACCACCACGTGGTAGTAGACACCACCACCACCACGTGGTAGTAGACACCACCACCACCACGTGGTAGTAGACACCACCACCACGTGGTAGTAGACACCACCACCACGTGGTAGTAGACACCACCACCACGTGGTAGTAGACACCACCACCACGTGGTAGTAGACACCACCACCACGTGGTAGTAGACACCACCACCACGTGGTAGTAGACACCACCACCACGTGGTAGTAGACACCACCACCACGTGGTAGTAGACACCACCACCACGTGGTAGTAGACACCACCACCACGTGGTAGTAGACACCACCACCACGTGGTAGTAGACACCACCACCACGTGGTAGTAGACACCACCACCACGTGGTAGTAGACACCACCACCACGTGGTAGTAGACACCACCACCACGTGGGTAGCAGACACCACCACCACGTGGTAGCAGACACCACCACCACGTGGTAGCAGACACCACCACCACGTGGTAGCAGACACCACCACCACGTGGTAGCAGACACCACCACCACGTGGTAGCAGACACCACCACCACGTGGTAGTAGACACCACCACCACCACGTGGTAGTAGACACCACCACCACCACGTGGTAGTAGACACCACCACCACCACGTGGTAGTAGACACCACCACCACCACGTGGTAGTAGACACCACCACCACCACGTGGTAGTAGACACCACCACCACCACGTGGTAGTAGACACCACCACCACCACGTGGTAGTAGACACCACCACCACCACGTGGTAGTAGACACCACCACCACCACGTGGTAGTAGACACCACCACCACGTGGTAGTAGACACCACCACCACGTGGTAGCAGACACCACCACCACGTGGTAGCAGACACCACCACCACGTGGTAGTAGACACCACCACCACGTGGTAGTAGACACCACCACACAGGTAGTGTGTGTGAGCGTGTCTGTGTGTCTGTGTCTGTCTGTGTGGGCGTGAGCGTGTGTGTGTGTCTGTGTCTGTCTGTGTGGGCGTGAGTGTGTCTGTGTGTGTCTGTGTCTGTCTGTGTGGGCGTGAGCGTGTCTGTGTGTGTCTGTGTCTGTCTGTGTGGGCGTGAGCGTGTCTGTGTGTGTGTGTCTGTCTGTGTGGGCGTGAGCGTGTGTGTGTGTCTGTGTCTGTCTGTGTGGGCGTGAGTGTGTCTGTGTGTGTGTCTGTCTGTGTGGGCGTGAGCGTGTCTGTGTGGGCGTGAGCGTGTCTGTGTGTGGGTGCGAGCGTGTCACACTGAGTGTCCGGCAAAAACAACCCCCTATACCTCCTAAGTGCCGGACGGCAACGTTGTGGTGGGCATTGCCGTGGGGGGGGGGGGGGCAAGGGCCAATTCCTATTGGCCATTCCCCTCATGGCGTTTGTAGCCACCACAACGGCCAAGTGGGGGCTCTGGACGGGTGCGAGGGGCTGGTAACCCCTCCACCCTCAAGTAATTACCGCCAATCCACGACCACAAAATATCTAATTTATGAGCTTGTGCCGGAGGCCCCGGGGGGCCAAGCGTCTATGATGTCTCCTGGCCAAACGCCATCTGGCGGAGCCAGGAGATTGAATCTCTACCCTCGGGTGCTCCTCCAGAAACAACGAAAAGCCACTACGGATGGCCACGTGGAATGTTCGAACGCTCACTGCGGAGGAGAGGCTGCCACTCCTCTGTCGGGAGCTGGAAGGGTACCGCCTGGATCTCTGTGGTATTCAGGAGGTCCGGTGGACCGGCTCTGGCTCCTGCCACCATGAGGGGTGGACAGTCCTCTACTCGGGGCAGGAGACTGCCAAACAACAGGGTGTGGCTCTTCTTCTGAACAAAAGAATGAAAGGGGGCGTGGGAGCGTGGCGGTGAGGTGTGGGAAGCTGTAAGCCCCAGGCTACTTTGGGCTCGCCTTCCCATCAACCGGAGGGATGCAGGCAAAGCCGATGAGTCAGATGCCTTCTATGACCTCCTGTCACAGGTGCTGGCTAAAGTGGCCCCTCGGGATAGAGTCATCTTGTTGGGTGACTTCAATGCCCGAGTTGGTCATGATGCTGCCAACTGGTCTGGAGTGATTGGAGGGCATGGGCCAGATCAGCTCAAATAACAATGCTAGGAGGCTGCTAGATTTTTGTGCAGCCCATGGGCTTGTAATTACCAACATGCTGTTCTGGCATCAGCACATCCACATACCATCATGGATGCATGCTGGGTCCAAGTAAGAACATCTGCTGGACTACATAGTGACAGAACAGCGGATGTGGGCCCATGTCCTTGACATCAGGACCTACCGTGGAGCTGATCTGCCCACTGACCATCGACTAGTCATCTGTAAGATGCGCCTGCCATTCTTCCACTCTGGTGGTGTGGGTGCACACCCAGGACCCCATTCAAACCCATAGTGGCCTGGTCCCAGCTAACTGATGAAAGTTGCAAGCGATAATTTAATTATCGCTTGCGGCTGGGGTTGGCATCGTCTCCCACTCCTCCCGATGTCGAGGGTAAATGGGCGATGTTTAGGACTGTGACTCAGGCAGCTGCAATGGCTGCCTTGGGTACATGGTCCAGACCTCCCCAGAGACCCTGGCTGACAGAGGAGGTGTTCAAACTTGCTGAGAAAAAGCGATAGGCCCACTGTCATCGTCTACAGCATCCCACGTCACAGCATCCCACGTCACTCCATCCCAGAGATGGAGTGACGTGGTACATGAGGACGTGGAGCTGAGTGGACTTGCCGATGACTGGTACCAGCGGTGTCAAGATCGGCCTCTGTGGAGGAGGCTCGTGAAGGACGCTACTGGGCAGTTGGAGGCAGTCGCCCTCCAACAACAACGGAGGGCGGAGGAGCGACGCTCAGAACAACGAGCGGAGCGCCGGGTGGCTAAAGCACAGCAGGTTGGCACAGTAGGGGGCACAGGTGGTGCATCAGCCAGTCATCTCAGTCGACCCGTGGCACCTGCTGGGTCTGCCCCGTGACCTCCTGCCAGCGGGCGTTCGACACTTCTCGTGGCCTCAAGGTGCACATAGCCTGGCACAAGCGTCGTGGTGACGTCACCGCCACTTTGTGTTACAGGGCTTGTGAGGGTGGAGTGTCACACGGAGTGTGGGTGTGGAGGAGCGACTGTGTTCTCTGTCGATGCGGATCGGGAATTCTCCACTGCATCTCGGAAATCTACGCCGACTGTGGTGAGCTCACTCACCCGCTCACTCACCCACTCACCTGCTCACTCACCTGCTCACCCATTCGCTCACTCGCCCACTCACTCTCACTCACCCACTCACTCACTCTCACTCACCCACCTGCTCACTCGCTCGCTCACTCACTCATGATGATGGTGATGATGTTGATGATGATGATGTTGATGATGGTGATGATGTTGATGATGATGGTGATGATGATGTTGATGATGTTGATGATGATGATGTTGGTGATGATGGTGATGATGATGTTGATGATGTTGATGATGTTGATGATGTTGATGGTGGTGATGGTGGTGATGATGGTGATGTTGATGGTGATGTTGATGTTGATGGTGATGTTGATGATGATGTTGATGGTGATGATGATGGTGATGTTGATGGTGATGATGATGATGGTGATGTTGATGGTGATGATGATGATGGTGATGTTGATGGTGATGATGATGGTGATGTTGATGGTGATGATGATGATGGTGATGATGATGATGGTGATAATGTTGATGATGATGGTGATAATGTTGATGATGATGATGATGGTGATAATGTTGATGATGATGGTGATAATGTTGATGATGATGGTGATAATGTTGATGATGATGATGGTGATAATGTTGATGATGATGGTGATGATGATGTTGGTGATGATGATGGTGGTGATGATGATGTTGATGATGATGGTGATGATGGTGATGATGGTGATGATGTTGATGATGATGATGTCGACCCCACAGAGGATGGACCTCCCATCGATGCAATCAGCCTCCTGGCAAGATCCTCCCATGGACCATCGTCGTCGTCATCATCATCATCACCATCATCCACCTCCTCCATCCTCCTACTCCTCATCCTCCTCCACCTCCTCTTTAACTTCCTCCCTCCACATCACCCCGTCTAGCACCACCATCACCAACACCACCACCACCACCATTAAAGAAGGTCCCCCAGGTAGCCTGTAACAGACTGTAGGGGCAAGTGCTGTCAGCGAGCAGCAGCTATGAAGGCTACCGGCACTGTGGCACACGAGAGAGGTGGGTGGCCAGCACCACCACGCCCGGCCGTCTTTGTCTCTCCCAGTGCTGCCGATGTTCACTACCACTACCACCACCACGGCTACACTAGCCACTCATTTTGAGGCCGAGTCGACCTAGGGGAGGCCCGGGACCCGTTCAGAGAATCGTCACTGGCGATGTTCACTACGACCACCACGGCTACACCAGATACTCATTTTGAGGCCGAGTCGACCTAGGGGAGGCCCGGGACCGGTTCGGAGAATCGTCACCGGCGGTGTTGTCCGTGAGCGGGAATCGAACCCGGGTCGCAAGGTTCATAGCGCAGCGTAGCGCTACACCACCACCACCATCATCACCACCATCATCACCACCACCATCATTATCAGCAGTAGCAGCCACCTTCTGTATAGTGGTAGTCTCTACTACACCCTGAGTCTCTGCTAGACCCTGAGTCTTTACTAGACCCTGAGTCTCTACTACACCCTGAGTCTCTACTACACCCTGAGTGTCTGCTAGACCCTGAGTCTCTACTAGACCCTGAGTCTACTACACCCTGAGTCTCTGCTACACCCTGAGTCTCTGCTACACTCTGAGTCTCTACTAGACCCTGAGTCTCTACTACACCCTGAGTCTCTACTACACCCTGAGTCTCTACTAGACCCTGAGTCTCTACTACACCCTGAGTCTCTACTACAGCCCGAGTCTCTGCTAGACCCTGAGTCTCTACTAGATCCTGAGTCTCTACCACACCCTGAGTCTCTACCACACCCTGTACTACACCCCGAGTCTCTGCTACACCCCGAGTCTTTACTACACCCTGAGTCTCTACTACACCCTGAGTTTCTACTACACCCTAAGTCTCTACTACAGCCTGAGTCTCTACTACACCCTGAGTCTCTGCTACACCCTGAGTCTCTGCTACACCCTGAGTCTCTACTACACCCTGAGTCTGTACTACACCCCGAGTCTCTGCTACACCCCAAGTCTCTACTACACCCCAAGTCTTTACTACACCCTGAGTCTCTACTACACCCTGAGTCACCCTGAGTCTCTACTGGACCCTGAGTCTCTACTACACCCTGAGTCTCTACTACAGCCCGAGTCTCTGCTAGACCCTGAGTCTCTACTACAGCCTGAGTCTCTACTACACCCTGAGTCTCTACTACACCCTGAGTCTCTACTACAGCCCGAGTCTCTGCTAGACCCTGAGTCTACTACACCCTGAGTCTCTACTACACCCTGAGTCTCTGCTAGACCCTGAGTCTACTACACCCTGAGTCTCTGCTACACCCTGAGTCTCTACTAGACCCTGAGTCTCTACTAGACCCTGAGTCTCTACTACACCCTGAGTCTCTACTACACCCTGAGTCTCTACTACACCCTGAGTCTCTACTACACCCTGAGTCTCTACTAGACCCTGAGTCTCTACTAGACCCTGAGTCTCTACTATACCCTGAGTCTCTACTAGACCCTGAGTCTACTACACCCTGAGTCTCTGCTACACCCTGAGTCTCTGCTACACCCTGAGTCTCTGCTAAACCCTGAGTCTCTACTACACCCTGAGTCTCTACTACACCCTGAGTCTCTACTACACCCTGAGTCTCTACTACACCCTGAGTCTCTACTACACCCTGAGTCTCTACTACACCCTGAGTCTCTACTACACCCTGAGTCTCTACTACACCCTGAGTCTCTACTACACCCTGAGTCTCTACTAGACCCTGAGTCTCTACTACACCCTGAGTCTCTACTACAGCCTGAGTCTCTACTACAGCCTGAGTCTCTACTACAGCCTGAGTCTCTACTACAGCCTGAGTCTCTACTACAGCCTGAGTCTCTACTACACCCTGAGTCTCTACTACACCCTGAGTCTCTACTACACCCTGAGTCACCCTGAGTCTTTGCTACACCCCAAGTCTCTACTACACCCCGAGTCTCTGCTACACCCCAAGTCTCTACTACACCCCGAGTCTCTACTACACCCTGAGTCACCCTGAGTCTCTACTACATCCTGAGTCTCTACTTCACCCTGAGTCTCTACTACACCCCGAGTCTTTACTACACCCCGAGTCTCTACTAGACCCCGAGTCTCTACTACAGCCTGAGTCTCTACTACAGCCTGAGTCTCTGCTACAGCCCGAGTCTCTACTACCCCCCGAGTCTCTACTACACCCCGAGTCTCTACTACACCCCGAGTCACCCTGAGTCTCTACTACACCCCGAGTCTCTGCTACACCCCAAGTCTCTACTACACCCCGAGTCTCTGCTACACCTCAAGTCTCTACTACACCCCGAGTCTCTACTACACCCTGAGTCTTTACTACACCCTGAGTCACCCTGAGTCTCTACTACACCCTGAGTCTCTACTACACCCTGAGTCACCCTGAGTCTCTACTACACCCTGAGTCTCTACTACACCCTGAGTCTCTACTACAGCCCGAGTCTCTACTACAGCCCGAGTCTCTACTACACCCTGAGTCTCTACTACACCCTGAGTCTCTACTAGACCCTGAGTCTCTACTACACCCTGAGTCTCTACTACACCCTGAGTCTCTACTACACCCTGAGTCTCTACTACACCCTGAGTCTCTACTACACCCTGAGTCTCTACTACACCCTGAGTCTCTACTACATTCTGAGTCTCCACTAGACCCCGAGCCTCCGCTACACCCCGAGTCTCCGCTACACCCCGAGTCTCCGCTACACCCCGAGTCTCCGCTACACCCCGAGTCTCCGCTACACCCCGAGTCTCCGCTAGACCCCCGAGTCTCCGCTAGACCCCACCACTGTACCGTGTCTGTTGTATCTTGCGATCTTTTTCACGCCGACGGGCGGATTCTGTATTTGAGTTTTTTGTTCGTTTTAAGAAATAACTTTGTAGGTTGGAGAAGCCTCGGGATTGTTTTAAAAATAGCTGAACCGGTGGGTTTTTAGTTAGCTTTCGTGTGGTTTGGGGCTTTTACCGTTCAGAATTACGGGGTGGGTGGGGTCGGGGTGGGGGTGGGGGAGGGGTTAGTGGTTCAATCTTGATGTGAAGCTTTCGCGAACCGCCGGAATCCATAGTCGGTAAAGCCCTCGTAGGTAGAGAAATAAACGAATTTTAAAAAACCCTGTGGATCGCGAGTAACTTGGCCTGCGAGTGTTTTTATTATTAATTTGGTGAACGAGCGAGGGGGGGGGGGTCTAGCAATACGGGCAGACGCTTTGTCCTGCCCGGCGTCACGTGGTCACAACTGGTGTATGACGAGTGATTTGACGTACGAGCGCTTTGACGTACGAGCGCTTTGACGTACGAGCGCTTTGACGTACGGAGCGCTTTGACGTACGGAGCGCTTTGACGTACGAGCGCTTTGACGTACGGAGCGCTTTGACGTACGAGCGCTTTGACGTACGAGCGCTTTGACGTACGAGCGCTTTGACGTACGGAGCGCTTTGACGTACGAGCGCTTTGACGTACGAGCGCTTTGACGTACGAGCGCTTTGACGTAGGAGCGCTTTGACGTACGAGCACTTTGACGTACGGAGCGCTTTGACGTTTATTTTTCGATTTAAAGCTTTCGCGACCGCAAGTTCTTTCGCTAAAGTCACCGCCGCGTAGAATGAGAATAAAAGAATAAAAAATAAGACGATAAAATTCTCACGACGTTTCGGCCACAACACAAGTGGCCTTCTTCGAATGATCTTAAGGTTGTGTGTTCTCATTCTACGCGGCGGAGACTTTACCGAAAGGACCAAAGGAGGTGAATCCTTGCAGTCGCGAAAGCTTTAAATCGAAATTTAAACCGCCTCTACGGGGAGGGATTCCACACAACCTTAAGATCATTCGAAGAAGGCCACTTGTGTTGTGGCCGTGACGTCGTGAGAATTTTATCGTTTTATTTTATTATTTTATTCTCATTCTACGTGGTAGTGACTTTACCGAAAGAACCAAAGAAGATATAGTAATAGGTTTTACCCTTTTAACCGGCACACAAAAACTGACACCTTTATTCAAGGCATCGTGTTTGCAATAACCACAACACATGCAGTCAAAATGCAAACACAAAGAGACAACTCTGATAATAATTATAATATTGGCACTGTCCTTGAATTTGATTGGTCCACACCCGAGACGGCTTTTCTTAGAGCCTCGTCTCCACTGGTGTTGGACCAGAAGACGCCAAAAGGCATACAACTCAACTTTTGGCGTCTTCTGGTCCAACACCAGTGGAGACTTAAGGGCTCTAAGAAAAGCCGTCTCTGGTGTGGACCAATCAAATTCAAGGACAGTGCCAATATTATTATTATTATCAGAGTTGTCTCTTTGTGTTTGCATTTTGACTGCATGTGTTGTGGTTATTGCAAACATGATGCCTTGAATAAAAGTGTCAGTTTTTGTGCCAGTTAAAAGGGTAAAACCTATTACTATATCTTGTTACTTGCAAAGGAGGTCTCATAAAACCAAAGAAGACGTCGTTCTACTGTTTAACTTCCTCTTAGCTCCGTGACTTTACCGAAAGGATGGGATGGTGAATGTGTGTGTGTTGGAGGAGGCTCGTGAAGGATGCTACTGGGCAGTTGGAGGCAGTCGCCCTCCAGCAACAACGGAGGGCGGAGGAGCGACGCTCACAACAACGAGCGGAGCGCCGGGTGGCTAAAGCACGGCGGGTTGGCACAGTAGGGGGCACAGGTGGTGCATCAGCCAGTCATCTCAGTCAGTCGACCCGTGGCACCTGCTGGGTCTGCCCCGTGACCTCCTGCCAGCGGGCGTTCGACACTTCACGTGGCCTCAGGGTGCACATAGCCTGGCACAAGCGTCGTGGTGACGTCACCGCCACTTAGTGGCGAATGGCGGTTGTTGTTGTGTGTTGGGTGTTCGTGTATGTCTGTGTTGGGTGTCGTGAATGTGTGTTGGGTGTATGTGGAGGAGGCTTACCGCCGCCTTCGCTCGGAGGTTCGGAGAGCCGTGAGGCGCTGCAAGGATGGGTGGTGGTCGCGGGTTGCTGAGGAGATGGAGTCTGCCTCAGTGGCCCGTGATCACAAATCGCTATTTAACTCCATCAAAAAAGTAACCTGCAGCGCAACACCTATTACCATCAGGGAAAAAAACGGTGATCCAATCTCCGACCCCCAGCAACAGGTTTGCAGATTTGCTGAGCATTTCTGTGAGGTCCTGGGGGAGGGAAAATCCCTCAGCCAGGAAAACATCGTGGGACAAAGTGAGGATGACCCTGCTGAGGCTGCGGTGCCTCAAATATTGGAAGAAGTTACCCCCTGTGAGTGGCTGGCTGAGGTGCCATCTGTTGAGGAAGTACTGAAGGCGATCCGGAGTCTGAGATCAGGAAAGGCACCGGGCAAAGATGATCTCCCAAGCGAAATGCTGAGGGAGGGTGGGGTTTGTGCACAGACTGCCCTATATGACATCATAACAGTCTGGACCACTGGACGGGTTCCCCAGGATTGGAAGGATGCCCTGGTGGTCCCCCTCTTTAAGAAGGGGGACCGCACGGACTGTAACACCTACAGGGGCATCTCACTCCTCAGTGTGCTGGGAAAGGTCCTAGCAAGGATTATTCAACATCGCCTTGCCAGGCACGCTGAGGAGAGGCTTGCGGAGCCCCAATGCGGTTTCAGGAAAGGGCGGTCCTGCACAGATGCCATATTTTCTGTCCGTCTGCTACAGCCGAGGTGTAGGGAATTCCAGCAAGACCTACATCTCTGCTTTATTTACCTGGTCAAGGCCTATGGTACCATCAGTAGGCCTGGGCTCTGGGTTGTTCTTCGTGCTTTTGGAGTCCCTGAACCTCTGCTCACGATCATTCAGGACCTTTATGATGGTGAGCGGGCCCGGGTAAAACTACGTGGCCGGGAGTCAAAGCCATTCCCTGTACACCTTGGGGGGATGTCCTCTGGCTCCCACATTATTTAACATCTATTTTGACCACATAGTTCGTGAAGCCTTCAATAGCTGTACCGGGGGAATCTCCATTTGGTACAGATATAACGGGAGGCTGATCGATGCCCGGGTGCGGTCAAGGGATGGCTCCCTATTGGTCAACCACGTTATGTATGCCGATGATTTGGTAATAGCTGCTCATTCAGAGGAGGAGTTGGAGACGCTGCTGCTGAGACTGGAGCGTGCCACTAAGAGATGGGGCCTTACCATCAGCCCCACCAAAACTAAGCACCTGCCTGGGTATTTTGTACCATACCTGGGCAGTTTGATTATGACCAGCTCCAGTTTGACAGCTGAGGTCTCACTCCAAATCAGTCGAGCGGCAATATCTTTTCATCGGTTGCGTAACGCTTTGTGGAAGCTACCTGGTCTGTCGCTCCGTACTAAGCTTCAGGTCTTCTCAGCCACGGTCATTCCCTCCCTTCTCTACGCTTGCGAAACGTGGACCCCCCTAATGGAACATCTTCGCCAGTTAGAAACATTTAGGCTGGCCTGCCTACGATCCATCCTGGGTCATGTAGCCCGCATGCCCAGCCACCGCACGCCGAAACAGCTTTTGTTCGGCCAGATCTAGGGGGCTAAACGGGCGCGACACTGGCTAGAGAAGAGATGGAGTGATGTGGTACAGGAGGACGTGGAGCTGAGTGGACTTGCCGATGACCGGTACAAGCGGTGTCAAGATCGGCCTCTGTGGAGGAGGCTCGTGAAGGACGCTGCTACTGCGCAGTTGGAGGCAGTCGCCCTCCAACAACAATGGAGGGCGGCAGTCGCCCTC
Source organism: Petromyzon marinus (assembly GCF_048934315.1). Lineage (NCBI taxonomy): Eukaryota > Metazoa > Chordata > Hyperoartia > Petromyzontiformes > Petromyzontidae > Petromyzon > Petromyzon marinus. The sequence continues at coordinate 528,713 of NW_027422627.1, forward strand.
CAACAACAATGGAGGGCGGAGGAGCGACGCTCACAACAACGAGCGGAGCGCCGGGTGGTTAAAGCACAGCCGGTTGGCACAGTAGGGGGCACAGGTGGTGCATCAGCCAGTCATCTCAGTCATCCCAGTCAATCGACCCGTGGCACCTGGGTCTGCCCCGTGAGTGATTGAGTGGCTGAGTGAGTGACTTTGTCGCTGAGTGAGTGGGTGAGTGAGTGACTGAATGAGTGAGTGGCTGAGTGAGTGGATGAGTGAGTGAGTGGCTGAGTGAGTGGCTGAGTGAGTGAGTGGGTCAGTGAGTGAGTGGCTGAGTGAGTCGCTGAGTGAGTGGCCAAGTGAGTGAGTGAGTGGCTGAGTGAGTGAGTCAGTGGCTGAGTGAGTGAGTGGTTGAATGAGTGAGTGGCTGAGTGAGTGGCTGGGTGAGTGAGTGGGTCAGTGAGTGAGTGGCTGAGTGAGTGGCTGAGTGAGTGGCTGTGTGAGTGAGTGGCTGAGTGAGTGAGTGGGTCAGTGAGTGAGTGAGTGTCTGAGTCAGTGAGTGGCTGAGTGATTGAGTGGCTGAGTGAGTGAGTGGCTGAGTGAGTGGCTGAGTGAGTGAGTGGCTGAGTGAATGAGTGGCTGAGTGAATGAGTGCCTGAGTGAATGAGTGGGTCAGTGAGTGAGTAAGTGGCTGAGTGAGTGAGTGGCTGAGTGAGTGGCTGAGTGAGTCGCTGAGTGAGTGAGTGGCTGAGTGAGTGAGTGGCTGATTGAGTGGCTGAGTGATTGAGTGGTTGAGTGAGTGAGTGGCTGAGTGAGTAGCTGAGTGAGTGGCTGAGTGAGTGAGTGGCTGAGTGAGTGGATGAGTGAGTGAGTGGCTGAGTGAGTGAGTGGCTGTGTGAGTGGCTGAGTGAGTGAGTGGCTGAGTGAGTGAGTGGCTGAGTGAGTGAGTGAGTGGCTGAGTGAGTGAGTGGCTGAGTGAGTGAGTCGCTGAGTGAGTGAGTGTCTGAGTGAGTGACTGGCTGAGTGAGTGAGTGGCTGAGTCGCTGAGTGAATGAGTGTGTGTCTGCGTGTACCAGCACTTACCCCTAGAGCCTGCGTGAAGCTACCCGGGGAAGCTTTGTCTGTGTCTCTATGTGTCCGTGACTCACACACAACTCGACCGGGGTGACCGAGGTCGTGGAACGGAACACCGTTCAGACCCTGCCTCACCCCAATCAGTGGGAACATTCTCACTGCGTGGTAAACATTCACACAGAGTGGTAAACACGCAGAGACTGGGAGAGACACAGAGAGAGACAGAGAGACTGAGAGAGACACAGAGAGACAGACACAGAGAGAGACTGAGAGAGACACGGAGAGAAACAGAGAGAGACAGACAGAGACTGAGAGACACAGAGACAGACTGAGAGACACAGAGACAGACTGAGAGACACAGAGAGAGACACAGAGAGAGACATACAGAGACTGAGAGAGACAGATTGAGAGACACTGAGAGAGACAGAGAGACAGACTGAGAGACACAGAGAGAGAGACAGAAAGACAGAGACAGACAGAGACACAGAGAGAGACAGAGAGAGACACAGAGAGAGACAGACAGAGACACAGAGAGAGACACAGAGAGAGACAGACAGAGACACAGAGAGAGACATAGATACAGAGACAGAGAGAGACACAGAGAGAGAGACAGAGAGAGATACACAGAGAGAGACAGACAGAGACACAGAGAGAGACATAGAGACAGAGACAGAGAGAGACACAGAGAAAGAGACACAGAGAGAGAGACAGAGAGAGACAGACAGAGACTAAGAGACACAGAGACAGACTGAGAGACACAGAGAGACAGATAGACAGAGACAGACAGAGACAGAGACAGACAGAGACAGACAGAGACACAGAGACAATCTCAGTGTCACTGTGTGACAATCTCAGCGTCACTGTGTGACAATCTCAGCGTCACTGTGTGACAATCTCAGTGTCACTGTGTGACAATCTCAGTGTCACTGTGTGACAATCTCAGCCTCACTGTGTGACAATCTCAGCGTCACTGTGTGACAATCTCAGTGTCACTGTGTGACAATCTCAGTGTCACTGTGTGACAATCTCAGCCTCACTGTGTGACAATCTCAGTGTCACTGTGTGACAATCTCAGTGTCACTGTGTGACAATCACAGTGTCACTGTGTGACAATCTCAGCGTCACTGTGTGACAATCTCAGTGTCACTGTGTGACAATCTCAGTGTCACTGTGTGACAATCTCTGCCTCACTGTGTGACAATCTCAGTGTCACTGTGTGACAATCTCAGCCTCACTGTGTGACAATCTCAGTGTCACTGTGTGACAATCTCAGTGTCACCGTGTGACAATCTCAGTGTCACCGTGTGACAATCTCAGTGTCACCGTGTGACAATCTCAGTGTCACTGTGTGACAATCTCAGTGTCACTGTGTGACAATCTCAGCCTCACTGTGTGACAATCTCAGCGTTACTGTGTGACAATCTCAGTGTCACTGTGTGATAATCTCAGTGTCACTGTGTGACAATCTCAGTGTCACTTTGTGACAATCTCAGTGTCACTGTGTCACAATCTCAGTGTCACTGTGTGACAATCTCAGTGTCACTGTGTGACAATCTCAGTGTCACTGTGTGACAATCTCAGTGTCACTGTGTGACAATCTCAGCCTCACTGTGTGACAATCTCAGCGTCACTGTGTGACAATCTCAGTGTCACTGTGTGATAATCTCAGTGTCACTGTGTGACAATCTCAGTGTCACTTTGTGACAATCTCAGTGTCACTGTGTCACAATCTCAGTGTCACTGTGTGACAATCTCAGTGTCACTGTGTGACAATCTCAGCGTCACTGTGTGACAATCTCAGCGTCACTGTGTGACAATCTCAGTGTCACTGTGTGACAATCTCAGTGTCACTGTGTGACATTCTCAGTGTCACTGTGTGACAATCTCAGTGTCACTGTGTGACAATCTCAGTGTCACTGTGTGACAATCTCAGTGTCACTGTGTGACAATCTCAGCGTCACTGTGTGACAATCTCAGCGTCACTGTGTGACAATCTCAGCGTCACTGTGTGACAATCTCAGTGTCACTGTGTGACAATCTCAGTGTCACTGTGTGACAATCTCAGTATCACTGTGTGACAATCTCAGCCTCACTGTGTGACAATCTCAGCGTCACTGTGTGACAATCTCAGCGTCACTGTGTGACAATCTCAGACTCAGACACACCACACACACCGCATAGTGTTTACACTGCACACACCACACACACCGCATAGTGTTTACACTACACACACCAACACACACTTTTGTATCTTCTTCGTCTTAACCACTTTATGTTAAAACAACCCCCCCCCCACCCCCACAAAACACCACTATTTTTAACAGACACCCTACACACACACACAGACACACACACAATCACCCAACACACACACACAGACACACACACAAACAACCAATACACACACAGACACACACAGACACACACACACGAACACCCAACACACACACGAACACCCAACACACACCCAACACACACACACGAACACCCAACACACACACGGACACCCAACACACACACACACACGAACACCCAACACAGGCATATACACACACAGACGAACACCCAACACACACACACAGACACACACACGAACACCCAACACACACATACAACAACCGCCATTCGCCAGTAAGTGGCGGTGACGTCACCACGACGCTTGTGCCAGGCCATGTGCACCCTGAGGCCACGTGAAGTGTCGAACGCCCGCTGGCAGGAGGTCACGGGGCAGACCCAGGTGCCACGGGTCGACTGACTGAGATGACTGGCTGGTGCACCACCTGTGCCCCCTATTGTGCCAACCTGCTGTGCTTTAGCCACCCGGCGCTCCACTCGTTGTTGTGAGCGTCGCTCCTCCGCCCTCCGTTGTTGTTGGAGGGCGACTGCCTCCAACTGCCCAGTAGCGTCCTTCACGAGCCTCCTCCACAGAGGCCGATCTTGACACCGCTGGTACCGGTCATCGGCAAGTCCACTCAGCTCCACGTCCTCCTGTACCACATCACTCCATCTCTTCTCTAGCCCGTGCCGCGCCCGTTTAGCCCCCTCAATCCGGCCCAACAAAAGCTGTTTCGGCATGCGGTGGCTGGGCATGCGGGCTACATGACCCAGCCAACGCAGCCTTGCCCGCCGGAGGAGCTCACCGATGGGACCTTGCCCAGATCTTTCAAAGATTTGTGAGCTCCTCACACAATCCAGCCTGGTTAAACCGAGGATGGATCGTAGGCAGGCTAGCCTAAATGTTTCTCACCGGCGAAGATGTTCCATTAGGGGGGTCCACGTTTCGCAAGCGTAGAGAAGGGAGGAATGACCGTGGCCGAGAAGACCTGAAGCTTAGTGCGGAGCAACAGACCAGGTAGCTTTCACACAGCGTTACGCAACCGATGAAAAGATATTGCCGCTCGACTGATTCGGAGTGAGACCTCTGCTGTTAAACTGGAGCCGGTCATGAGCACACTGCCCAGGTATGGTAAACTCTCCACTCCACAACTGCCCCATCACCGATTGGGAGTTGTGGGGGTGGAGTGTCCGATGGTACAAAATACCCAGGCAGGTGCTTAGTTTTGGTGGGGCTGATGGTAAGGCCCCACCTCTTAGTGGCACGCTCCAGTCTCAGCAGCAGCGTCTCCAACTCCTCCTCTGAATGAGCAGCTATTACCAAATCATCGGCATACATAACGTGGTTGAGCAATAGGGAGCCATCCCTTGACCGCACCCGGGCATCGATCAGCCTCCCATTATATCTGTACCAAATGGAGATTCCCCCGGTACAGCTATTGAAGGCTTCACGAACTACGTGGTCAAAATAGATGTTAAATAATGTGGGTGCCAGAGGACATCCCTGTCGCACCCCAAGGTGTACAGGGAATGGCTCTGACTCCCGGCCACGTAGTTTTACCCGGGCCTGCTCACCATCATGAAGGTCCTTAATGATCGTGAGCAGAGGGTCAGGGACTCCAAAGGACCTTTCCCGGCACACTGAGGAGTGAGATGACCCTGTAGTTGTTACAGTCTGTGCGGTCCCCATTCTTTAAAAGGGGGACCACCAGGGCATCCTTCCACTCCTGGGGAACCCGTCCGGTGGTCCAGACTGTTGTTATGATGTCATATAGGGCAGTCTGTGCACAAACGCCACCCTCCCTCAGCTTTTCGCATGGGAGATCATCTCTGCCCGCTGCCTTTCCTGGTCTCAGACTCCGGATCGCCTTCAGTACTTCCTCAACAGATGGCACCTCAGCCAGCCACTCACAGGGGGTGACTTCTTCCAATATTTGAGGCACCGCAGCCTCAGCAGGGTCATCCCCACTTTGTGCTACGATGTTTTCCTGGCTGAGGGATTTCCCCTCCCCCAGGACCTCACAGAAATGCTCAGCAAATCTGCAAACCTGTTCTTGGGGGTCGGAGATTGGATCACCGTTTTTTCCCCTAATGATGGTAATAGGTGTGGCGCTGCAGGTTACTTTTTTGATGGAGTTAAATAGAGATTTGTGGTCGCGGGCCACTGAGGCAGACTCCATCCCCTCAGCATCCCGCGACCACCACCCATCCTTGCAGCGCCTCACGGCTCTCCGAACCTCCGAGCGAAGGCTGCGGTAAGCCTCCTCATTCTCTGACGTGGGATTCTGTAGCCGATGACAGTGGGCCTGTCGCTTTTTCTCAGCCAGCTTGAACACCTCCTCTGTCAGCCAGGGTCTCTGGGGAGGTCTGGACCGCGTACCCAAAGCAGTCAATGCAGCTGCATGAGTCACAGTCCTAAACCTCGCCCATTTACCCTCGACATCAGGAGGGGTGGGGGACGATGCCAATCCCAGCCGCAAGCGATGATGAAATTATCGCTTGCAACTTTCATCAGCTAGCTGAGACCAGGCCACTTTAGGTTGGAATGGGGTCCTGGGTGTACACCCACCACCGGAGTAGAAGAATGGCAGGCGCATCTTACAGATGACTAGTCGATGTTCAGAGGGCAGATCAGCTCCACGGTAGGTCCTGGTGTCAAGGACATGGGCTCGCATCCGCCGGTCCATCACTGTAGTCCAGCAGATGTTCTTGCTTGGACCCGGCATGCATCCATGATGTTCTGTGAATGCGCCGATACCGGAACAGCGTGTTGGTAATTACAAGCCCATGGGCTGCACAAAAATCTAGCAGCCTCCTACCGTTGTTATTGAGCTGATCTGGCCCATGCCCTCCAATCACTCCAGACCAGATGCCAGCATCATGACCAACTCGGGCATTGAAGTCACCCAACAAGATGACTCTATCCTGAGGGGCCACTTTAGCCAGCACCTGTGACAGGTCATAGAAGGCATCTGACTCATCGGCTTTGCCTGCATCCCTCCACGGATGTTCGTCTTCGGTGGGGGCATAAGTAACCACGACCACCACTCCTCGCCTCCGGTTGATGGGAAGGCGAGCCCAAAGTAGCATGGGGCTTACAGCTTCCCACACCTTACCGCCACGCTCCCACGCCCCATCATTCTTTTGTTCAAAAGAAGAGCCACACCCTGTTGTTTGGCAGTCTGCTGCCCCGAATAGAGGACTGTCCACCCCTCATGGTGGCAGGAGCCAGAACCGGTCCACTGGACCTCTTGAATGCCACAGAGATCCGGTCCAGCTCCCGACAGAGGAGGTGCAGCCTCTCCTCTGCAGTGAGCGTTCGAACATTCCACGTCGCCACCCGTAGTGGCTTTTCGTTGTTTCTGGAGGAGCCCTGAGGGTAGAGATTCAATCTCCTGGCTCCGCCAATTGGGGTTTGGCCAGGAGACGTCATAGACGCCTGTCCCCCCGGGGCCTCTGGCACAAGCTTATTAGTTACATATTTCAGTTTAACTCGTGGTTTTGTGGTAATGAATTGAAGGTGGAGGGGTTACCAGCCCCTCGCACCCGTCCAGAGCCCCTGTTTAGCCCCTGTGGTGGACACATACGCCATGAGGGGAGGAGCCAATCAAAATTGGACCTCCCCCCACAGCACTGTCCACGACAGCGTTGCCCGTCCGGCACCGCGAGGAGGTAGGGGGTTGTTTTGCCACACGGACACACACACACAGACACACACACAGACACACACACAGACACACACACACATAGACACACACACATAGACACACACACAGAAACACACACACACAGACACACACACACAGACACACACATAGACACACAGACATAGACACACACACAGACACACACATAGACACACACACACGCGTGTAATAATTTTATTCTGCAGTTCCAGGGAGGAAGATAAAGAGACAGTCAACAACCCAGGATGGATCGTAGTCAGGCCAGCCTAAATGTTTCTAACTGGCGAAGATGTTCCATTAGGGGGGTCCACGTTTCGCAAGCGTAGAGAAGGGAGGGAATGACAGTGGCCGAGAAGACCTGAAGCTTAGTGCGGAGCGACAGACCAGGTAGCTTCCACACAGCGTTACGCAACCGATGAAAAGATATTGCCGCTCGACTGATTCGGCTCGTGAAGGATGCTACTGGGCAGTTGGAGGCAGTCGCCCTCCAACAACAACGGCGGGCGGAGGAGCGACGCTCAGAACAACGAGCGGAGCGCCGGGTGGCTAAAGCACAGCAGGTTGGCACAGTAGGGGGCACAGGTGGTGCACCAGCCAGTCATCTCAGTCAGTCGACCCGTGGCACCTGGGTCTGCCCCGTGCCCTCCTGCCAGCGGGCGTTCGACACTTCACGTGGCCTTAAGGTGCACATAGCCTGGCACAAGCGTCGTGGTGACATCACCGCCACTTAGTGGCGAATGGCGGTTGTTGTTGTGTGTGTCTGTCTGTCTGTGTGTATATCTGTGTCTGTGTGTCTATGTGTGTGTGTCAATGTGTGTCTGTGTGTGTCTGTGTGTGTATATCTGGTCGATGCCCGGGTGCGGTCAAGGGATGGCTCCCTGTTGCTCAACCACGTTATGTATGCCGATGATTTGGTAATAGCTGCTCATTCAGAGGAGGAGTTGGAGACGCTGCTGCTGAGACTGGAGCGTGCCACTAAGAGGTGGGGCCTTACCATCAGCCCCACCAAAACTAAGCACCTGCCTGGGTATTTTGTACCATCGGACACTCCACCCCCACAACTCCCGATCGGTGATGGGGCAGTTGTGGAGAGTGGAGAGTTTCCCATACCTGGGCAGTGTGCTTATGACTGGCTCCAGTTTAACAGCAGAGGTCTCACTCCGAATCAGTCGAGCGGCAATATCTTTTCATCGGTTGCGTAACGCTGTGTGGAAGCTACCTGGTCTGTCGCTCCGCACTAAGCTTCAGGTCTTCTCGACCACGGTCATTCCCTCCCTTCTCTACGCTTGCGAAACGTGGACCCCCCTAATGGAACATCTTCGCCGGTTAGAAACATTTAGGCTGGCCTGCCTACGATCCATCCTGGGTTTAACCAGACTGGATTGTGTGAGGAGCTCACAAATCTTTCAAAGATCTGGGCAAGGTCCCATCGGTGAGCTCCTCCGGCGGGCAAGGCTGCGATGGCTGGGTCATGTAGCCCGCATGCCCAGCCACCGCATGCCGAAACAGCTTTTGTTCGTCCGGATCGAGGGGGCTAAGCGGGCGCGGCACGGGCTAGAAAGAGATGGAGTGACGTGGTACAGGAGGACGTGGAGCTGTGTGGACTTGCAGATGACTGGTACCAGCGGTGTCAAGATCGGCCTCTGTGGAGGAGGCTCGTGAAGGACGCTGCTACTGGGCAGTTGGAGGCAGTCGCCCTCCAACAACAACGGAGGGCGGAGGAGCGACGCTCACAACAACGAGCGGAGCGCCGGGTGGCTAAAGCACGGCAGGTTGGCACAGTAAGGGGCACAGGTGGTGCATCAGCCAGTCATCTCAGTCAGTCGACCCGTGACACCTGCTGGGTCTGCCCAGTGACCTCCTGCCAGCGGGCGTTCGACACTTCACGTGGCCTCAGGGTGCACATAGCCTGGCACAAGCGTCGTGGTGACGTCACCGCCACTTAGTGGCGAATGGCGGTTGTTGTTGTGTTGTGTCACTGTGTGTGTGTCACTGTGTGTGTGTCACTGTGTGTGTGTGTCACTGTGTGTCACTGTGTGTGTGTCACTGTTTGTGTCACTGTGTGTGTGTCACTGTGTGTCACTGTTTGTCACTATGTGTGTGTGTCACTGTGTGTGTCACTGTGTGTGTCACTGTGTGAGTGTCACTGTGTGTGTGTCACTGTGTGTGTGTCACCGTGTGTGTGTGTCACTGTGTGTCACTGTGTGAGTGTCACTGTGTGTGTGTCACTGTGTGTGTCACTGTGTGAGTGTCACTGTGTGTGTGTCACTGTGTGTGTGTCACTGTGTGTGTGTGTCACTGTGTGTGTCACTGTGTGTGTGTGTCACTGTGTGTGTGTGTGTCACTGTGTGTGTCACTGTGTGTGTGTGTAACTGTGTGTATGTCACTGTGTGTGTGTGTCACTGTGTGTGTAACTGTGTGTGTGTCACTGTGTGTGTGTGCCACTGTGTGTGTGTCACTGTGTGTGTGTCACTGTGTGTGTGTGTCACTGTGTGTGTGTCACTGTGTGTGTGTGTCACTGTGTGTGTGTCACTGTGTGTGTGTGTCACTGTGTGTGTGTCACTGTGTGTGTGTGTCACTGTGTGTGTGTCACTATGTGTGTGTCACTGTGTGTGTGTGTGTCACTGTGTGTGTCACTGTGTGTGTCACTGTGTGTGTGTCACTGTGTGTGTCACTATGTGTGTGTGTGTCACTGTGTGTGTGTCACTGTGTGTGTCACTGTGTGTGTGTCACTGTGTGTGTCACTGTGTGTGTGTGTCACTGTGTGTGTGTCACTGTGTGTGTCACTGTGTGTGTCACTGTGTGTGTGTGTCACTGTGTGTGTGTGTCACTGTGTGTGTGTCACTATGTGTGTGTGTCACTGTGTGTGTCACTGTGTGTGTCACTGTGTGTGTCACTGTGTGTGTGACTGTGTGTTTGTCACTGTGTGTGTGTGTGTGTCACTGTGTGTGTGTCACTGTGTGTGTGTGTCACTGTGTGTGTGTCACTGTGTGTGGTGATTGCGCCGCTTGCATTTGGAACTAGACGAGGCCCCGAGTTGGATTCCAGCTAGCGGCCACCATCATCACCATCATCATCACCATCACCACCACCATCAGCACCACCATCAGCACCACCACCACCACCACCGCCACCACCACCACCACCACGCAAAGTGTATCGACGCAGCAGGCGACTCCGTGGTGATGTTGGTGCTGGTGATGATGGTGATGATGATGGTGATGATGTTGGTGATGGCCGTGGTTGTGGTGGTGCTGATGGTGGTGGTGATGGGGGAGGTGTGAGGGCGTTGGTGGTGGTGGTTGTTGCTCCAGACAGGGTCACAGGATGACCTGCAACATCAACATAACAACCATCACCATCATCATCACCATCATCATCATAACAATCATCATCAACATAACAACCATCATCACCATCATCACCATCATCACCATCATCATCATAACAATCATCATCATTATAACAACCATCATCATCACCACCATCATCACCATCATCATCATTACAACAACCATCATCATCGTCATCATCACCATCATCACCACCATCATCATCACCACCATCATCAACATAACAACCATCATCATCACCATCATCATCACCATCATCATAACAATCATCAACATAACAACCATCATCATCATAATCATTATCATCATAAGAATCATCATCAACATAACAACCATCATCATCAAAACAATCATCACAAACATAACAACCATCATCACCCCCATCATCATCACCATCATCATCACCATCATCATCACCATCATCATCAACATAACAACCATCATCATCATCACCATCATCATCAACATGACAACCATCATCATCATCACCATCATCTTCACCATCACCATCATCATCATCATAACAATCATCATCATCATAACAATCATCATCAACATAACCATCATCAAAAAATCATCACAAACATAACAACCATCATCATCACCATCATCATCACCACCATCATCATCACCATCATCAACATAACAACCATCATCATCAACATCATCTTCACCATCACCATCATCACCATCATTATCACCATCATCATCATCATCACCATCATCATCATAACAATCATCATCATTATAACAACCATCATTATCACCACCATCATCACCATCATCATCATTATAACAACCATCATCATCGTCATCATCACCATCATCACCACCATCATCATCACCATCATCATCATCATCATCAAAACAATCATCACAAACATAACCATCATCATCACCATCATCATCACCATCATCATCACCATCATCATCATCACCATCATCACCACCATCATCATCACCATCATCATCAACATAACAACCATCATCATCATCACCATCAACATAACCATCATCATCATCACCATCATCTTCACCATCATCATCATAACAATCATCATCAACATAACAACCATCATCATCATCAAATCAATCATCACAAACATAACAACCATCATCACCATCATCATCATCACCATCATCACCATCATCATCACCATCATCACCCCCATCATCATCATCACCATCATCATCAACATAACAACCATTATCATCATCACCATCATCTTCACCATCATCATCATCATAACAATCATCATCAACATAACAACCATCATCAACATCATCACCATCATCATAGGTGGGTGAGGAGGTGAGTGAGTGAGTGACTGACTGAGTGACTGAGTGTCTGAATGAGTGACTGAGTGAGAGAGTGGCTGAGTGAGTGACTGAGTGAGTGAGGAGGTGAGTGACTGAGTGAGTGAGGAGGTGAGAGACTGAGTGAGTGAGGAGGTGAGTGAGTGACTGAGTGAGTGAGGAGGTGAGTGACTGAGTGAGTGACTGAGTGACTGAGTGAGTGAGGAGGTGAGTGAGTGACTGAGTGAGTGAGGAGGTGAGTGAGTGAGTGACTGAGTGAGTGAGGAGGTGAGTGAGTGACTGAGTGAGTGAGTGACTGAGTGAGTGAGGAGGTGAGTGAGTGACTGAGTGAGTGAGGAGGTGAGTGAGTGACTGAGTGAGTGAGTGACTGAGTGAGTGAGGAGGTGAGTGAGTGAGGAGGTGAGTGAGTGAGTGAGGAGGTGAGTGAGTGAGGAGGTGAGTGACTGAGTGAGTGACTGAGTGAGTGACTGAGTGAGTGAGGAGGTGAGTGAGTGAGTGACTGACTGAGTGAGTGAGGAGGTGAGTGACTGAGTGAGTGAGTGAGGAGGTGAGTGAGTGAGGAGGTGAGTGACTGAGTGAGTGAGGAGGTGAGTGAGTGAGTGAGGAGGTGAGTGACTGAGTGAGTGAGTGAGGAGGTGAGTGAGTGAGGAGGTGAGTGACTGAGTGAGTGAGGAGGTGAGTGAGTGACTGAGTGAGTGAGGAGGTGAGTGAGTGACTGAGTGAGTGAGTGACTGAGTGAGTGAGGAGGTGAGTGAGTGACTGAGTGAGTGAGGAGGTGAGTGAGTGACTGAGTGAGTGAGTGACTGAGTGAGTGAGGAGGTGAGTGAGTGAGGAGGTGAGTGAGTGAGTGAGGAGGTGAGTGAGTGAGGAGGTGAGTGACTGAGTGAGTGAGGAGGTGAGTGAGTGAGTGAGGAGGTGAGTGACTGAGTGAGTGAGGAGGTGAGTGAGTGAGGAGGTGAGTGACTGAGTGAGTGAGGAGGTGAGTGAGTGACTGAGTGAGTGAGGAGGTGAGTGACTGAGTGAGTGACTGAGTGACTGAGTGAGTGAGGAGGTGAGTGAGTGACTGAGTGAGTGAGGAGGTGAGTGAGTGACTGAGTGAGTGAGTGACTGAGTGAGTGAGGAGGTGAGTGAGTGACTGAGTGAGTGAGGAGGTGAGAGACTGAGTGAGTGAGGAGGTGAGTGAGTGACTGAGTGAGTGAGGAGGTGAGTGACTGAGTGAGTGACTGAGTGACTGAGTGAGTGAGGAGGTGAGTGAGTGACTGAGTGAGTGAGGAGGTGAGTGAGTGAGTGACTGAGTGAGTGAGGAGGTGAGTGAGTGACTGAGTGAGTGAGTGACTGAGTGAGTGAGGAGGTGAGTGAGTGACTGAGTGAGTGAGGAGGTGAGTGAGTGACTGACTGAGTGAGTGACTGAGTGAGTGAGGAGGTGAGTGAGTGAGTGACTGACTGAGTGAGTGAGGAGGTGAGTGACTGAGTGAGTGAGTGAGGAGGTGAGTGAGTGAGGAGGTGAGTGACTGAGTGAGTGAGGAGGTGAGTGAGTGAGTGAGTGAGGAGGTGAGTGACTGAGTGAGTGAGGAGGTGAGTGAGTGAGGAGGTGAGTGACTGAGTGAGTGAGGAGGTGAGTGAGTGACTGAGTGAGTGAGGAGGTGAGTGACTGAGTGAGTGACTGAGTGACTGAGTGAGTGAGGAGGTGAGTGAGTGACTGAGTGAGTGAGGAGGTGAGTGAGTGACTGAGTGAGTGAGTGACTGAGTGAGTGAGGAGGTGAGTGAGTGACTGAGTGAGTGAGGAGGTGAGTGACTGAGTGAGTGACTGAGTGACTGAGTGAGTGAGGAGGTGAGTGAGTGACTGAGTGAGTGAGGAGGTGAGTGAGTGAGTGACTGAGTGAGTGAGGAGGTGAGTGAGTGACTGAGTGAGTGAGTGACTGAGTGAGTGAGGAGGTGAGTGAGTGACTGAGTGAGTGAGGAGGTGAGTGAGTGACTGAGTGAGTGAGTGACTGAGTGAGTGAGGAGGTGAGTGAGTGAGGAGGTGAGTGAGTGAGTGAGTGAGGAGGTGAGTGAGTGAGGAGGTGAGTGACTGAGTGAGTGACTGAGTGACTGAGTGAGTGAGGAGGTGAGTGAGTGAGTGAGTGACTGACTGAGTGAGTGAGGAGGTGAGTGAGTGACTGAGTGAGTGAGTGAATGACTGAGTGAGTGAGGAGGTGAGTGACTGAGTGAGTGAGTGAGGAGGTGAGTGAGTGAGGAGGTGAGTGACTGAGTGAGTGAGGAGGTGAGTGAGTGAGTGAGGAGGTGAGTAAGTGACTTAGTGAGTGAGAAGGTGATTGAGTGAGTGAGTGACTGGGTGAAGAGGTAAGTGAGTGAGTGAGGAGGTGAGTGAGTGAGTGAGGAGGTGAGTGAGTGAGTGAGGAGGTGAGTGGCTGAGTGAGTGACTGAGTGAGTGAGTGAGGAGGTGAGTGACTGAGTGAGTGAGTGAGGAGGTGAGTGAATGACTGAGTGAGTTTGTGTGTGAGTGAGTGACTGAGTGAGTGAGAGACTGAGTGAGTGAGTGACTGACTGACTGAGTGAGTGACTGAGTGAGTGAATGAATGAGTGAGGAGGTGAGTGAATGACTGAGTGAATGAGTGAGGAGGTCAGTGAGTGGGTGAGTGAGTGACTGAGTGTGTGAGGAGGTGAATGAGTGAGGAGGTGAGTGAATGACTGAGTGAATGAGTGAGGAGGTGAGTGAATGAGTGAATGAGTGAGGAGGTAAATGAGTGAATTAGTGAATGAGTGAGGAGGTAAATGAGTGAATGAGTGAGGAGGTGAGTGAATGAGTGAATGAGTGAGGAGGTAAATGAGTGAATGAGTGAGGAGGTGAGTGAATGAGTGAATGAGTGAGGAGGTGAGTGAATGAGTGAATGAGTGAGGAGGTGTTCTTCACCATCGTCTGTCCGTCCAACGGCTGCACGCTGGAGTTCTGGAAACGACAAAGAGAGAGAAGGGGGAATGAATCACACACAGAGGAATGAATCACACACACAGAGGAATGAATCACACACAGAGGAATGAATCACACACAGAGGAATGAATCTCACACACACAGAGGAATGAATCACACACAGAGGAATGAACTTACACACAGAGGAATGAATCACACACAGAGGAATGAATCACACAGAGGAATGAATCACACACACAGAGGAATGAACTCACACACAGAGGAATGAATCACACACACAGAGGAATGAACTCACACACAGAGGAATGAATCACACACACAGAGGAATGAACCACACAGAGAGGAATGAATCACACACAGAGAGGAATGAATCACACACACAGAGGAATGAACTCACACACAGAGAGGAATGACACACACACACAGAGGAATGAATCACACACACAGAGGAATGAATCACACACAGAGGAATGAATCACACACAGAGAGAGGAATGAATCACACACAGAGAGAATGAATCACCCACAGAGGGGAATGAATCACACACACAGAGGAATGAATCACACACAGAGAGGAATGAATCACACACAGAGATGAATGAATCAAACACAGATGAATGAATCACACACAGAGGAATGAACTCACACACAGAGGAATGAATCACACACACACAGAGGAATGAACTCACACACAGAGGAATGAATCACACACAGAGAGGAATGAATCACACACAGAGAGGAATGAATCACACACACAGAGGAATGAATTTCACAGAGAGGAATGAATCACACACAGAGGAATGAATTACACAGAGAGAAATGAATCACACACAGAGGAATGAATCACACACAGAGGGAAATGAATCACACACAGAGAGGAATGAATCACACAGAGGAATGAATCACAGAGAGTGGAATGAATCACACACACAGAGGAATGAATCACACAGAGATGAATGAATCACACACACCGATGAATGAATCACACACAGAGAGGAATGAATCACACACAGAGAGGAATGAATCACACACACAGAAGAATGAATCACACAGAGGGGAATGAATCACACACAGAGAGGAATGAATCACACACAGAGAGGAATGAATCACACAGAGAGGAATGAATCACACACAGATGAATGAATCACACACAAATGGGAATGAATCACACACAGATAAGAATGAATCACACACAGAGGGGGATGAATCACATACAGAGAGGAATTAATCACACACAGAGGAATTAATCACACACACAGAGGAATGAAACACACAAAGAGAGGAACGAATCACACACAGAGAGAGAATGAACTCACACAGAGAGGAATGAATCACACATAGGAATGAATCACACACAGAGAGGAATGAATCACACACACAGAGGAATGAACTCACACAGAGGAATGAATCACACACACAGAGGAATGCATCACACACAGAGGAATGAATCACACACACATAGGAATGAATCACACACAGAGGAATGAATCACACACAGAGGAATGAATCACACACAGAGGAATGAATCACGCACAGAGGAATGAACTCACACAGTGGAATGAACTCACACAGAGAGAGAATGAACTCACACAGAGGAATGAATCACACACAGAGTGAGGAATGAACTCACACACAGAGTGAGGAATGAACTCACACACACAGACACACACTAACACACACACACACATAGACACACACACATAGACACACTCACACAGACACACAATCACACATAGACACACACATAGACACACAGACACACATAGACACAGACACACACATAGACATAGACACACACAGACACACACACACACATAGACACAGACACACACAGACACACACACACTCACACACACACAGACACACAATCACACATAGACACACACATAGACACACACACACAGACACACACACTCACAGACACACACACACAGACACACACACTCACAGACACACACACACAGACACACACACAGTGACACACACAGACACACACACAAAGCAAAGACACGCACACACAGACACACAAAGACACACTGAGACACACACACAGACACACAGAGACACACACACACAGACACACACACAGACACACACACATAGACACACACACAGACACACACACACACATAGACACACACACACACATAGACACACAGACACACACTCACATAGACACACAAAGACACAGACACACACAGAGACACAGACAGACAGACAACCACTCACCGCTGTCTAGAGACAAGATGTCGTCACCATCGCTGTGTCCGTGTCTCTGCTGTCCGAGTGAGATTTGTCCCGGCCGGTGTCTTTGTCTGCTGCCTCCCTCCGTCGGGACAACCGCCTGCCCCGTCTTCAGCTTGACAACATTCCCCATATACGGATTCCTGGTATCCGGATTCCCGATATCCGGATTCCCGATTCCCGGATTCCCGACATCTGGATTCCCCATATCCAGATTCCCGGTATCCAGATTCCCGGTATCCGGATTCCCAATTCCCGGATTCCCAGTATCTGGATTCACGATATCCAGATTTCCGATTTCCGGATTCCCGATATCCGGATTCCCGGTATCCGGATTCCCGATTCCCGGATTCCCGATATCCGGACTCCCAGTATCTGGATTCCCGATATCCGAATTACCGATATCCGGATTTCCGATATCCGGATTCCCAATTCCTGGATTCCCGATATCCGGACTCCCAGTATCTGGATTCCCGATATCCGGATTCACGATATCCGGATTCCTGATATCTGGACTCCCCATAACCGGAATCCCGATATCCGGCTTCTTGATGTCCGGATTGCCATGTGCACTGGACGGGACCGGGGCTGGGAGTCGAGTTTCAACTCGATCCTGACAGACACAGACACACAGATAGACACACACATAGACACACACGTACATAGACACACACACAGATAGACACACACACATAGACACACACATAGATAGACACACACACATAGACACACACATAGACACACACACATAGACACACACATTGATAGACACACACACATAGACACAAACATAGACACACACACACAGACACACACATAGACACAGACACACATAAACACACACACATAGACACACACATAGACACACACACATAGACACACACACGTAGACACACACATAGACACACACATAGACACACACATAGACACAAACACAGACACACACATAGACACACACATAGACACACACACATAGACACACACATAGACACACAGATAGACACACACATAGACACACACATAGACACACACAGAGACACACACAGAGAGACACACACACGTAGACACACACATAGACACACATAGACACACAAAGATAGACACACACACATAGACACACACATACACACACACAGACACACATAGACACACACAGATAGACACACACATAGACACACACATAGACACACATAGACACACACAGATAGACACACACACATAGACACACACATAGACACACACACATAGACACACACGTAGACACACACACATAGACACACACATAGACACACATAGACACAAACGTAGATACACACACATAGACACACACATAGACATACACACATAGACACACACAAAAACACACACATAGACACACACATAGACACAGACACACATAGACACACACAGATAGACACACACAGATAGACACACACAAATAAACACACACATAGACACACACATATACACACATAGACACACATAGACACACACATAGATACACACAGATAGACACACACACAGACACACACATAGACACACGTAGACACACACACATAGACACACACATAGACACACACATAGACACACACACATAGACACACACACATAGACACACACACAGACACACACACATAGACACACACATAGACAAACAACAACAACAACCGCCATTCGCCACTAAGTGGCGGTGACGTCACCACGACGCTTGTGCCAGGCTATGTGCACCCTGAGGCCACGTGAAGTGTCGAACGCCCGCTGGCAGGAGGTCACGGGGCAGACCCAGGTGCCACAGGTCGACTGACTGAGATGACTGGCTGATGCACCACCTGTGCCCCCTACTGTGCCAACCTGCTGTGCTTTAGCCACCCGGCGCTCCGCTCGCTGTTGTGAGCGTCGCTCCTCCGCCCTCCGTTGTTGTTGGAGGGCGACTGCCTCCAACTGCCCAGTAGCATCCTTCACGAGCCTCCTCCACAGAGGCCGATCTTGACACCGCTGGTACCAGTCATCGGCAAGTCCACTCAGCTCCACGTCCTCCTGTACCACATCACTCCATCTCTTCTCTAGCCCGTGCCGCGCCCGCTTAGCCCCCTCAATCCGGCCAAACAAAAGCTGTTTCGGCATGCGGTGGCTGGGCATGCGGGCTACATGACCCAGCCATCGCAGCCTTGCCTGCCGGAGGAGCTCACCGATGGGACCCTGCCCAGATCTTTCAAGGATTTGTGAGCTCCTCACACAATCCAGTCTGGTCAAACCCAGGATGGATCGTAGGCAGGCCAGCCTAAATGTTTCTAACCGGCGAAGATGTTCCATTAGGGGGGTCCACGTTTCGCAAGCGTAGAGAAGGGAGGGAATGACCGTGGCCGAGAAGACCTGAAGCTTAGTGCGGAGCGACAGACCAGGTAGCTTCCACACAGCGTTACGCAACCGATGAAAAGATATTGCCGCTCGACTGATTCGGAGTGAGACCTCTGCTGTTAAACTGGAGCCAGTCATAAGCACACTGCCCAGGTATGGGAAACTCTCCACTCTCTCCACAACTGCCCCATCACCGATTGGGAGTTGTGGGGGTGGAGTGTCCGATGGTACAAAATACCCAGGCAGATGCTTAGTTTTGGTGGGGCTGATGGTAAGGCCCCACCTCTTAGTGGCACGCTCCAGTCTCAGCAGCAGCGTCTCCAACTCCTCCTCTGACTGAGCAGCTATTACCAAGTCATCAGCATACATAACGTGGTTGAGCAATAGGGAGCCATCCCTTGACCGCACCCGGGCATCGATTAGCCTCCCATTATATCTGTACCATATGGAGATTCCCCCGGTACAGCTATTGAAGGCTTCACGAACTACGTGGTCAAAATAGATGTTAAATAATGTGGGAGCCAGAGGACATCCCTGTCGCACCCCAAGGTGTACAGGGAATGGCTCTGACTCCCGGCCACGTAGTTTTACCCGGGCCCGCTCACCATCATGAAGGTCCTTAATGATCGTGAGCAGAGGGTCAGGTACTCCAAAAGCACGAAGAACGACCCAGAGCCCAGGCCTACTGATGGTATCATAGGCCTTGACCAGACAGACACAAAACAAAAGACAAAGATCCCCCGTATAGCCTCAACAGACTGTAGGGGCAAGTGCTGTTAGCGAGCACCTAGACACACACACATAGACACACACATAGACACACACATAGACACACAGATAGACACACACATAGACACACACAGATAGACACACACACATATACACACACATAGACACACACAGATTGACACACACACATAGACACACACAGATAGACACACACACATAGACACACACACAGACACACACATAGACACACACCTTCCCCGTGTCTCTCTCCCCGTGTATCTCTCCCCGTGTCTCTCTCCCCGTGTCTCTCTCTCCCCGTGTCTCTCTCTCCACGTGTCTCTCTCCCCGTGTCTCTCTCTCCCCGTGTCTCTCTCTCCCCGTGTCTCTCTCTCCCCGTGTCTCTCTCCCTGTGTCTCTCTCTCCCCGTGTCTCTCTCCCCGTGTCTCTCTCTCCCCGTGTCTCTCTCCCCGTGTCTCTCTCTCCCCGTGTCTCTCTCCCCGTGTCTCTCTCCCCGTGTCTCTCTCTCCCCGTGTCTCTCTCCCCGTGTCTCTCTTTCCACGTGTCTCTCTCCCCGTGTCTCTCTCCCTGTGTCTCTCTCTCCCCGTGTCTCTCTCCCCGTGTCTCTCTCTGCCCGTGTCTCTCTCCCCGTGTCTCTCTTTCCCCGTGTCTCTCTCTCCCCGTGTCTCTCTCTCCCCGTGTCTCTATCTCCCCGTGTCTCTCTCCCCGTGTCTCTCTCCCCGTGTCTCTCTCCCCTTGTCTCTCTCTCCCCGTGTCTCTCTCTCCCCGTGTCTCTCTCCCCATGTCTCTCTCCCCGTGTCTCTCTCTCTCCCCGTGTCTCTCTCTCCCCGTGTCTCTCTGCGCCGTGTCTCTCTCTCTCTCTCTCTCACCGTGTCTCTCTCTCCCCGTGTCTCTCTCTCTCCCCGTGTCTCTCTCCCCGTGTCTCTCTCCCCGTGTCTCTCTCTCCCTGTGTCTCTCTCTCCCCGTGTCTCTCTCTCGCCCTGTCTCTCTCTCCCCGTGTCTCTCTCTCCCCGTGTCTCTTTCCCCGTGTCTCTCTCCCCGTGTCTCTCTATCCCCGTGTCTCTCTCTCTCCCGTGTCTCTCTCTCTCCCCGTGTCTCTCTCTCTCCCCGTGTCTCTCTCTCCCCGTGTCTCTCTCTCCCCGTGTCTCTCTTTCTCCCCGTGTCTCTCTCTCTCCCCGTATCTCTCTGTCTCCCCGTGTCTCTCTCTCTACCCGTGTTTCTCTCTCCCCGTGTCTCTCTCTCCCCGTGTCTCTCTCTCTCTCCCCGTGTTTATCTCTCCCCGTGTCTCTCTCTGTCTCCCCGTGTCTCTCTCTCCCCGCGTCTCTATCTCCCCGTGTCTCTCTCCCCGTGTCTCTCTCTCCCCGTGTCTCTCTCCCCGTGTCTCTCTCCCCGTGTCTCTCTCTCCCTGTGTCTCTCTCCCCGTGTCTCTCTCCCCGTGTCTCTCTCTCTCTCCCCGTGTCTCTCTCTCCCCGTGTCTCTCTCCCCGTGTCTCTCTCTCCCCGTGTCTCTCTCCCCGTGTCTCTCTCCCCGTATCTCTCTCTCCCCGTGTCTCTCTCCCCGTGTCTCTCTCCCCACGTCTCTCTCTCACTGTGTCTCTCTCCCCGTATCTCTCTCCCCGTGTCTCTCTCCCCGTGTCTCTCTCCCCACGTCTCTCTCTCACCGTGTCTCTCTCCCCCCGTGTCTCTCTCCCCGTGTCTCTCTCCCCGCGTCTCTCTCTCCCCGTGTCTCTCTCCCCGTGTCTCTCTCCCCGTGTCTCTCTCTCTCCGTGTCTCTCTCTCCCCGTGTCTCTCTCCCCGTGTCTCTCTCCCCGTGTCTCTCTCTCCCCGTGTCTCTCTCCCCGTGTCTCTCTCCCCGTGTCTCTCTCTCTCCGTGTCTCTCTCTCCCCGTGTCTCTCTCTCTCCCTGTGTCTCTCTCTCTCCCCGTGTCTCTCTCTCCCCGTGTCTCTCTCTCCCCGTGTCTCTCTCCCCGTGTCTCTCTCTCCCCGTGTCTCTCTCGCCGTGTCTCTCTCCCCGTGTCTCTCTATCCCCGTGTCTCTCTCCCCGTGTCTCTCTCTCCCCGTGTATCTCTCTCTCCCCGTGTCTCTCTCCCCGTGTCTCTCTCCCCGTATCTCTCTCTCCCTGTGTCTCTCTCCCCGTGTCTCTCTCCCCGTGTCTCTCCCTCTCCCCGTGTCTCTCTCTCCCCGTGTCTCTCTCTCTCCCCGTGTCTCTCTCTCCCCGTGTCTCTCTCCCCGTGTCTCTCTCCCCGTGTCTCTCTCCCCGTGTCTCTCTCTCCCCGTGTCTCTCTCTCTCCGTGTCTCTCTCTCCCCGTGTCTCTCTCTCTCCCTGTGTCTCTCTCTCCCCGTGTCTCTCTCTCCCTGTGTCTCTCTCTCTCCCCGTGTCTCTCTCTCCCCGTGTCTCTCTCCCCGTGTCTCTCTCCCCGTGTCTCTCTCTCCCCGTGTCTCTCTCTCTCTCTGTGTCTCTCTCTCCCCGTGTCTCTCTCTCTCCCTGTGTCTCTCTCTCCCCGTGTCTCTCTCTCCCCGTGTCTCTCTCTCTCCGTGTCTCTCTCCCCGTGTCTCTCTCTCTCCGTGTCTCTCTCTCCCCGTGTCTCTCTCTCTCCCCGTGTCTCTCTCTCCCCGTGTCTCTCTCTCCCCGTGTCTCTCTCTCCCCGTGTCTCTCTCTCCCCGTGTCTCTCTCTCCCCGTGTCTCTCTCCCCGTGTCTCTCTCTCCCCGTGTCTCTCTCCCCGTGTCTCTCTCCCCGTGTCTCTCTATCCCCGTGTCTCTCTCCCCGTGTCTCTCTCTCCCCGTGTCTCTCTCTCCCCGTGTCTCTCTCCCCGCGTCTCTCTCTCCCCGTGTCTCTCTCCGCCCGTGTCTCTCTCCCCGTGTCTCTCTCCCCGCGTCTCTCTCTTCCCGTGTCTCTCTCCCCGTGTCTCTCTCTCTCCCCGTGTCTCTCCGCCCGTGTCTCTCTCCCCGTGTCTCTCTCCCCGCGTCTCTCTCTCCCCGTGTCTCTCTCCCCGTGTCTCTCTCTCTCCCCGTGTCTCTCTCCCCGTGTCTCTCTCTCCCCGTGTCTCTCTCCCCGTGTCTCTCTCTCCCCGTGTCTCTCTCTCCCCGTGTCTCTCTCTCCCCGTGTCTCTCTCCCCGTGTCTCTCTCTCTCACTGTGTCTCTCTCTCTCCCCGTGTCTCTTTCTCTCCCCGTGTCTCTCTCTCAGTGTCTCTCTCCCCGTGTCTCTCTCCCCGTGTCTCTCTCCCCGTGTCTCTATCTCCCCGTGTCTCTCTCTCTCCCCGTGTCTCTATCTCCCCATGTCTCTCTCCCCGTGTCTCTCTCCCCGTGTCTCTCTCCCCTTGTCTCTCTCTCCCCGTGTCTCTCTCCCCGTGTCTCTCTCCCCGTGTCTCTCTCCCCGTGTCTCTCTCTCTCCCCGTGTCTCTCTCCCCGTGTCTCTCTCTCCCCGTGTCTCTCTCTCCCCGTGTCTCTCTCCCCGTGTCTCTCTCTCCCCGTGTCTCTCTCCCCGTGTCTCTCTCTCCCCGTGTCTCTCTCTCCCCGTGTCTCTCTCTCCCCGTGTCTCTCTCTCTCCGTGTCTCTCTCCCCGTGTCTCTCTCTCCGTGTCTCTCTCACCCGTGTCTCTCTCTCCCCGTGTCTCTCTCTCTCTCCCCGTGTCTCTCTCTCTCCCCGTGTCTCTCTCCCCGTGTCTCTCTCTCCCCGTGTCTCTCTCGCCGTGTCTCTCTCTCTCCCCGTGTCTCTCTCCCCGTGTCTCTCTCCCCGTGTCTCTCTCTCTCCCTGTGTCTCTCTCCCCATGTCTCTCTCTCCCTGTGTCTCTCTCCCCGTGTCTCTCTCCCCGTGTCTCTCTCTCCTCGTGTCTCTCTCTCCCCGTGTCTCTCTCCCCGTGTCTCTCTCTCCCCGTGTCTCTCTCCCCGTGTCTCTCTCTCCCCGTGTCTCTCTCCCCGTGTCTCTCTCTCCCCGTGTCTCTCTCTCCCCGTGTCTCTCTCTCCCCATGTCTCTCTCCCCGTGTCTCTCTCCCCGTGTCTCTCTCCCCATGTCTCTCTCTCCCCGTGTGTCTCTCCCCGTGTCTCTCCCCGTGTCTCTCTCCCCGTGTCTCTCTCTCCCCGTGTCTCTCTCCCCGTGTCTCTTTCTCCCCGTATCTCTCTCTCCCCGTGTATCTCTCTCTCCCCGTGTCTCTCTCCCCGTGTCTCTCTCCCCGTATCTCTCTCTCCCTGTGTCTCTCTCCCCGTGTCTCTCTCCCCGTGTCTCTCTCTCTCCCCGTGTCTCTCTCTCCCCGTGTCTCTCTCTCTCCCCGTGTATCTCTCTCTCCCCGTGTCTCTCTCCCCATGTCTCTCTCCCCGTATCTCTCTCTCCCTGTGTCTCTCTCCCCGTGTCTCTCTCCCTGTGTCTCTCTCTCTCCCCGTGTCTCACTCTCCCCGTGTCTCTCTCTCTCCCCGTGTCTCTCTCTCCCCGTGTCTCCCTCCCCGTGTCTCTCTCTCTCCCCGTGTCTCTCTCTCCCCGTGTCTCTCTCCCCATGTCTCTCTCTCCTCGTGTCTCTCTCTCTCCCCGTGTCTCTCTCTCCCCCCGTGTCTGTCTCTCCCCGTGTCTCCCTCCCCGTGTCTCTCTCCCCGTGTCTCTCTTTCCCCGTGTCTCTCTCTCCCCGTGTCTCTCTCACTCCCCGTGTCACTCTCTCCCCGTGTCTCTCTCCCCGTGTCTCTCTCCCCATGTCTCTCTCTCCCCGTGTCTCCCTCTCTCCCCGTGTCTCTCTCCCCATGTCTTTCTCTCCCCGTGTCTCTCTCCCCGTGTCTGTCTCCCCGTGTATCTATCCCCGTGTCTCTCTCCCCATGTCTCTCTCTCTCCCCGTGTCTCTCTCCCCGTGTCTCTCTCTCCCCGTGTATCCCTCTCTCCCCGTGTCTCTCTCCCCATGTCTTTCTCTCCCCGTGTCTCTCTCCCCATGTCTGTCTCCCCGTGTATCTATCCCCGTGTCTCTCTCCCCGTGTCTCTCTCCCCGTGTCTCTCTCTCCCCGTGTCTCTCTCTCCCCGTGTCTCTCTCCCCGTGTCTCTCTCCCTGCGTCTCTCTCTCTCCCCGTGTCTCTCTCCCCGTGTCTCTCTCTCCCCATGTCTCTCTCCCCGTGTCTCTCTCCCCGTGTATCTATCCCCGTGTCTCTCTCCCCGTGTCTCTCTCTCCCCGTGTCTCTCTCCTCGTGTCTCTCTCCCCGTGTCTCTCTCTCCTCGTGTCTCTCTCCCCGTGTCTCTCTCTCCTCGTGTCTCTCTCCCCGTGTCTCTCTCCCCTTGTCTCTCTCTCCCCGTGTCTCTCTCCCCGTGTCTCTCTATCCCCGTGTCTCTCTCCCCGTGTCTCTCTCTCTCCCCGTCTCTCTCTCCCCCCGTGTCTCTCTCTCTCCAAGTGTCTCTCTCTCTCTCTCCCCGTGTCTCTCTCTCTCCCCGTGTCTCTCTCCCCGTGTCTCTCTCCCCGTGTCTCTCTCTTCCCGTGTCTCTCTCCCCGTGTCTCTCTCTCCCCGTGTCTCTCTCCCCGTGTTTCTCTCTCCCCGTGTCTCTCTCTCCCCGTGTCTCTCTCTCCCCGTGTCTCTCTCCCCGTGTCTCTCTCTCTCACTGTGTCTCTCTCTCTCCCCGTGTCTCTCTCTCCCTGTGTCTCTCTCTCAGTGTCTCTCTCCCCGTATCTCTCTCCCCGTGTCTCTCTCCCCGTGTCTCTATCTCCCCGTGTCTCTCTCTCTCCCCGTGTCTCTATCTCCCCGTGTCTCTCTCCCCGTGTCTCTCTCCCCATGTCTCTCTCCCCGTGTCTCTCTCCCCTTGTCTCTCTCTCCCCGTGTCTCTCTCCCCGTGTCTCTCTCCCCGTGTCTCTCTCTCTCCCCGTGTCTCTCTCCCCGTGTCTCTCTCTCCCCGTGTCTCTCTCTCCCCGTGTCTCTCTCCCCGTGTCTCTCTCTCCCCGTGTCTCTCTCCCCGTGTCTCTCTCTCTCCCCGTGTCTCTCTCCTCGTGTCTCTCTCCCGTGTCTCTCTCTCTCCCTGTGTCTCTCTCCCCATGTCTCTCTCTCCCTGTGTCTCTCTCCCCGTGTCTCTCTCCCCGTGTCTCTCTCTCCCCGTGTCTCTCTCCCCGTGTCTCTCTCTCCCCGTGTCTCTCTCCCCGTGTCTCTCTCTCCCCGTGTCTCTCTCTCCCCGTGTCTCTCTCTCCCCGTGTCTCTCTCCCCGTGTCTCTCTCCCCGTGTCTCTCTCTCCCCGTGTCTCTCTCCCCGTGTCTCTCTCCCCGTGTCTCTCTCTCCCCGTGTGTCTCTCCCCGTGTCTCTCCCCGTGTCTCTCTCCCCGTGTCTCTCTCTCCCCGTGTCTCTCTCCCCGTGTCTCTTTCTCCCCGTGTCTCTCTCTCCCCGTGTCTCTCTCCCCGTGTCTCTCTCTCCCCGTGTCTCTCTCTCCCCGTGTTTCTCCCCGTGTCTCTCTCCCCGTGTCTCTCTCTCCCCGTGTCTCTCTCCCCGTGTCTCTCTCTCCCCGTGTCTCTCTCCCCGTGTCTCTCTCCCCGTGTCTCTCTCTCCCCGTGTCTCTCTCCCCGTGTCTCTCTCACCGTGTCTCTCTCTCCCCGTGTCTCTCTCCCCGTGTCTCTCCCCGTGTCTCTCTCCCCGTGTCTCTCTCTTCCCGTGTCTCTCTCCCCGTGTCTCTCTCTTCCCGTGTCTCTCTCCCCGTGTCTCTCTCTCCCTGTGTCTCTCTCCCCGTGTCTCTCTCTCCCCGTGTCTCTCTCCCCGTGTCTCTCTCTCCCCGTGTCTCTCTCTCCCCGTGTCTCTCCCCGTGTCTCTCTCCCCGTGTCTCTCTCTCCCCGTGTCTCTCTCCCCATGTCTCTCTCTCCCCATGTCTCTCTCTCCCCATGTCTCTCTCCCCGTGTCTCTCTCCCCGTGTCTCTCTCTCCCCGTGTCTCTCTCCCCGTGTCTCTCTCACCGTGTCTTTCTCTCCCCGTGTCTCTCTCCCCGTGTTAATCCCCGTGTCTCTCTCCCCGTGTCTCTCTCTCCCCGTGTCTCTCTCCCCGTGTCTCTCTCTCCCCGTGTCTCTCTCTCCCCGTGTCTCTCTCCCCGTGTCTCTCTCTTCCCTTGTCTCTCTCCCCGTGTCTCTCTCTTCCCGTGTCTCTCTCTCTCTCCGTGTCTCTCTCTCCCCGTGTCTCTCTCCCCGTGTCTCTCCCCGTGTCTCTCCCCGTGTCTCTCTCCCCGTGTCTCTCTCCCCGTGTTTCTCTCCCCGTGTCTCTCTCTTCCTGTGTCTCTCCCCGTGTCTCTCTCTTCCCGTGTCTCTCTCCCCGTGTCTCTCCCCGTGTCTCTCTCCCCGTGTCTCTCTCCCCGTGTCTCTCTCCCCGTGTCTCTCTCTTCCCGTGTCTCTCTCCCCGTGTCTCTCTCTTCCCGTGTCTCTCTCTCTCCCCGTGTCTCTCTCCCCGTGTCTCTCTCTCCCCGTGTCTCTCTCCCCATGTCTCTCTCCCCATGTCTCTCTCCCCGTGTCTCTCTCTTCCCGTGTCTCTCACCATCTCCAGCTGTGAGATTCGGTCCGTCAGGTTTCTCGCCAAATCCATGAACGAGGCGTTCACCGTCAAAATAAGACTTTCCTGTTCACATGAACACACACACACATACACATGAACACTCACATACACACATACACATGAGCACACATACACACATACACATGGACACTCACATACACACATAGACATGAACACACATACACATACACATGAACACTCACACCTACACATGAACACCTACACATACACATGAACACACATACACACGAACACTCATACATACACATGAACACATATATGCACATGAACACACATACACACATGAACACTCACACATACACATGAACACTCACACATAGACATGAACGGACAAACACATGAACACTCACACATACACATGAACACTCACACATACACATGAATACTAACACCTACACATGAACACCTACACATACACATGAACACACATACACATGAACACTCATACATACACATGAACACATATATATACACATGAACACACATACACACATGAACACTCACACATAAACATGAACACTCACACATACACATGAGCACTCACGCATACACAGGAACATACACACAAACACATGACACACTCACACATACACACGAACACCCACACATACACATGAACACACACACACATGAACATTCACACATACACGTGAACGCTCACATATACACATGAACACCCACACATACACATGAACTCACACATACACATGAACGCTCACATATACACATGAACACCCACACATACACATGAACACACACACATGAACACACGCGCACATGAACACACGCACATGAACACACACACATGAAAACACACACATGAACACACACATGATCACACACATGAACACACACACATGAACATACACATGAACACACACACATGAGCACACACACATGAACACACACACATGAACACACACATGAACACACACACATGAACACACACACATGAACACGCATACATGAACACACACATGAACACACACACATGAACACACACATGAACACACACATGAACACACACACATGAACACACACACATGAACACACACATGAACACACACACATGAACACACACACACACATGAACACACACATGAACACACACACATGAACACACACATGAACACACACATGAACACACACATGAACACACACACACATGAACACAGACACATGAACACACACATGAACACACACATGAACACACACACATGAACACACACATGAACACACACACAGACACACACATGAACACACACACATGAACACACACACATGAACACACACATGAACACACACAGACACACAGATTAACACACACACACGAACACACACACATGAACACACACATGAACAAACACACATGAACACACACATGAACACACACAGACACACACATTAACACACACACACATGAACACGCACACACACATGAACACACACATGAACACACACATGAACACACACATGAACACACATGAACACACACGCATGAACACACACACATGAACACACACATGAACACACACACATGAACACACACATGAACACACACATGAACACACACACATGACCACACACACATGAACACACATGTGAACACACACACATGAACACACACACATGAACACACACACATGAACACACACACACATGAACACACACACATGAACACACACACATGAACACACACACATGAACACACACATGAACACACACACATGAACACACATGAAAACACACATGAAAACACAAATGAACACACACACATGAACACACACACACATGAACATACACACATGAACACACACACATGAACACACACATGAACACACACAGACACACACATTAACACACACACACACACACATGAACACACACATGAACACACACATGAACGCACACATGAACACACACATGAACACACACACATGAACACACACACATAAACACACACACATGAACACACACACATGAACACACACATGAACACACACACACATGAACACACACACATGAACACACACACATGAACACACATGAGCACACACATGAACACACACACATGAACACACACATGAACACACACACACATGAACACACACATGAACACACACACGAACACACACACATGAACACACACACATGAACACACACACATGAACACACACACACATGAACACACACATGAACACACACAGACACACAGATTAACACACACACACATGAACACACACATGAACACACACACATGAACACACACATGAACACACACAGACACACACATTAACACAGACACATGAACACGCACACACACACATGAACACACACATGAACACACACATGAACACACACATGAGCACACACACATGAACACACATGAACACACACGCATGAACACACATGAACAAACACACACATGAACACACACACATGAACACACACATGAACACACACAGACACACACATTAACACAAACACACACGAACACACACACACATGAACGCACACATGAACACACACACATGAACACACACACATGAACACACACACATGAACACACACACGTGAACACACACACATGAACACACACATGAACACACACACGAACACACACACATGAACACACACACACATGAACACACATGAAAACACACATGAACACACACACATGAACACACACACATGAACACACACGCATGAACACACACACACGAACACACACATTAAC
This sequence comes from Petromyzon marinus, assembly GCF_048934315.1. Taxonomy (NCBI): domain Eukaryota; kingdom Metazoa; phylum Chordata; class Hyperoartia; order Petromyzontiformes; family Petromyzontidae; genus Petromyzon; species Petromyzon marinus. Next base: position 558,965 of record NW_027422627.1, read on the forward strand.
ACACACAGACACACACATTAACACACACACACATGAACACACACACATGAACACACACATGAACGCACACATGAACACACACACACATGAACACACACACATGAACACACACACACGAACACACACATGAACACACACATGAACACACACACATGAACACACACGCATGAACGCACACACACATGAACACACACACATGAACACACATGAACACACACATGAACACACACACATGAACACACACACGAACACACACACACATGAACACACACATGAAAACACACACGAACACACACACGAACACACACACACGCATGAACACACACACACATGAACACACACATGAACACACACATGAACACACACATGAACGCACACACACATGAACACACACACACATGAACACACACACATGAACACACACACGAACACACACACATGAACACACACATGAACACACACACATGAACACACACATGAACACACACACGCATGAACACAACAACAACCGCCATTCGCCACTAAGTGGCGGTGACGTCACCACGACGCTTGTGCCAGGCTATGTGCACCCTGAGGCCACGTGAAGTATCGAACGCCCGCTGGCAGGAGGTCACGGGGCAGACCCAGGTGCCACGGGTCGACTGACTGAGATGACTGGCTGATGCACCACCTGTGCCCCCTACTGTGCCAACCTGCTGTGCTTTAGCCACCCGGCGCTCCGCTCGCTGTTGTGAGCGTCGCTCCTCCGCCCTCCGTTGTTGTTGGAGGGCGACTGCCTCCAACTGCCCAGTAGCATCCTTCACGAGCCTCCTCCACAGAGGCCGATCTTGACACCGCTGGTACCAGTCATCGGCAAGTCCACTCAGCTCCACGTCCTCCTGTACCACATCACTCCATCTCTTCTCTAGCCCGTGCCGCGCCCGCTTAGCCCCCTCAATCCGGCCAAACAAAAGCTGTTTCGGCATGCGGTGGCTGGGCATGCGGGCTACATGACCCAGCCATCGCAGCCTTGCCTGCCGGAGGAGCTCACCGATGGGACCCTGCCCAGATCTTTCAAGGATTTGTGAGCTCCTCACACAATCCAGTCTGGTTAAACCGAGGATGGATCGGAGGCAGGCCAGCCTAAATGTTTCTAACCGGCGAAGATGTTCCATTAGGGGGGTCCACGTTTCGCAAGCGTAGAGAAGGGAGGGAATGACCGTGGCCGAGAAGACCTGAAGCTTAGTGCGGAGCGACAGACCAGGTAGCTTCCACACAGCGTTACGCAACCGATGAAAAGATATTGCCGCTCGACTGATTCGGAGTGAGACCTCTGCTGTTAAACTGGAGCCAGTCATAAGCACACTGCCCAGGTATGGGAAACTCTCCACTCTCTCCACAACTGCCCCATCACCGATTGGGAGTTGTGGGGGTGGAGTGTCCGATGGTACAAAATACCCAGGCAGGTGCTTAGTTTTGGTGGGGCTGATGGTAAGGCCCCACCTCTTAGTGGCACGCTCCAGTCTCAGCAGCAGCGTCTCCAACTCCTCCTCTGACTGAGCAGCTATTACCAAGTCATCAGCATACATAACGTGGTTGAGCAATAGGGAGCCATCCCTTGACCGCACCCGGGCATCGATTAGCCTCCCATTATATCTGTACCATATGGAGATTCCCCCGGTACAGCTATTGAAGGCTTCACGAACTACGTGGTCAAAATAGATGTTAAATAATGTGGGAGCCAGAGGACATCCCTGTCGCACCCCAAGGTGTACAGGGAATGGCTCTGACTCCCGGCCACGTAGTTTTACCCGGGCCCGCTCACCATCATGAAGGTCCTTAATGATCGTGAGCAGAGGGTCAGGTACTCCAAAAGCACGAAGAACGACCCAGAGCCCAGGCCTACTGATGGTATCATAGGCCTTGACCAGGTCAATAAAGCAGAGATGTAGGTCTTGTTGGAATTCCCTACACCTCTGCTGTAGCAGACGGACAGAAAATATGGCATCTGTGCAGGACCGCCCTTTCCTGAAACCGCATTGGGGCTCCGCAAGCCTCTCCTCAGCGTGCCTGGCAAGGCGATGCTGAATAATCCTTGCCAGGACCTTTCCCGGCACACTGAGGAGTGAGATGCCCCTGTAGTTGTTACAGTCTGTGCGGTCCCCCTTCTTAAAAAGGGGGACCACCAGGGCATCCTTCCAATCCTGCGGAACCCGTCCAGTGGTCCAGACTGTTGTTATGATGTCATATAGGGCAGTCTGTGCACAAACGCCACCCTCCCTCAGCATTTCGCTTGGGAGATCATCTCTGCCCGCTGCCTTTCCTGGTCTCAGACTCCGGATCGCCTTCAATACTTCCTCAGCAGATGGCACCTCAGCCAGCCACTCACAGGGGGTGACTTCATCCAATATTTGAGGCACCGCAGCCTCAGCAGGGTCATCCTCACTTTGTGCCACGATGTTTTCCTGGCTGAGGGATTTTCCCTCCCCCAGGATCTCACTGAAATGCTCAGCAAATCTGCGAACCTGTTCCTGGGGGTCGGAAATTGGATCACCGTTTTTTCCCCTAATGATGGTAATAGGTGTGGCGCTGCAGGTTACTTTTTTGATGGAGTTAAATAGAGATTTGTGATCACGGGCCACTGAGGCAGACTCCATCTCCTCAGCAACCCGCGACCACCACCCATCCTTGCAGCGCCTCACGGCTCTCCGAACCTCCGAGCGAAGGCTGCGGTAAGCCTCCTCATTCTCTGACGTGGGATTCTGTAGCCGATGAGAGTGGGCCTGTCGCTTTTTCTCAACCATCGTGAACAACTCCTCTGTCATCCAGGGTGTCTGGGGAGGTCTGGACCGCGTACCCAAAGCAGCCATTGCAGCTGCATGAGTCACAGTCCTAAACCTCGCCCATTTACCCTCGACATCAGGAGGAGTCGGGGACGATGCCAATCCCAGCCGCAAGCGATGATGAAATTCTCGCTTGCAACTTTCATCAGATAACTGAGACCAGGCCACTTTAGGTTGGAATGGGGTCCTGGGTGTACACCCACCACCGGAGTGGAAGAATGGCAGGCGCATCTTACAGATGACTAGTCGATGGTCAGAGGGCAGATCAGCTCCACGGTAGGTCCTGGTGTCAAGGACATGGGCTCGCATTCGCTGGTCCGTCACTATGTAATCCAGCAGATGTTCTTGCTTGGACCCGGCATGCATCCATGATGTTGTGTGGATGCGCCGATGCCGGAACAGCGTGTTGGTAATTACAAGCCCATGGGCTGCACAAAAATCTAGCAGCCTCCTACCGTTGTTATTGAGCTGATCTGGCCCATGCCCTCCAATCACTCCAGACCAGGTGCCAGTATCATGACCAACTCGGGCATTGAAGTCACCCAACATGATGACTCTATCCCGAGGGGCCACTTTAGCCAGCACCTGTGACAGGAGGTCATAGAAGGCATCTGACTCATCGGCTTTGCCTGCATCCCTCCACGGATGTTCATCTTCGGTGGGGGCATAAGTAACCACGACCACCATTCCTCGCCTCCGGTTGATGGGAAGGCGAGCCCAAAGTAGCCTGGGGCTTACAGCTTCCCACACCTCACCGCCACGCTCCCACGCCCCCTTCATTCTTTTGTTCAAAAGAAGACCCACACCCTGTTGTTTGGCAGTCTGCTGCCCCGAGTAGAGGACTGTCCACCCCTCATGGTGGCAGGAGCCAGAGCCGGTCCACCGGACCTCCTGAATGCCGCATAGATCCAGGCGGTACCGGTCCAGCTCCCGACAGAGGAGTGGCAACCTCTCCTCTGCAGTGAGCGTTCGAACATTCCACGTGGCCAACCGTAGTGGCTTTTCGTTGTTTCTGGAGTAGCCCCGAGGGTAGGTATTCAATCTCCTGGCTCCGCCAATTGGGGTTTGGCCAGGAGACGTCATAGACGCCTGGCCCCCCGGGGCCTCCGGCACAAGCTTAGTTGTTACATATTTCAGTTGAATTCGTAGTTTCGTGGTAATTAATTGAAGGTGGAGGGGTTACCAGCCCCTCGCACCCGTCCAGAGCCCCCGTTTAGCCCCTGTGGTGGACACATTTGCCATGAGGGGAGGAGCCAATCAAAATTGGATCTCCCCCCACAGCGCTGTCCACGACAGAGTTGCCCGTCCGGCACCGCGAGGAGGTAGGGGGTTGTTTTGCCGGACGCACACACACACACATGTACACACACACACACACGTACACGTACACACACACACACACGTACACACACACGTACACACACACACGTACACACACACACGTACACACACGTACACACACACACACACGTACACATGTACACACACACGTACACACACACACGTACAGACACACGTACAGACACACGTACAGACACACGTACACACACGCACACACGTACACACGTACACACACACATGTACACACACACACACACGTACACACACACACACACGTACACACACACGTACACACACACTTACACACACGTACACACACACACACGTACACACACACACACGTACACACACACACACGTACACACACACGTACACACACACACACACACGTACACACACACACACGTACGCGCGTGATGTTAGAGGCTTGTGTGGGTGCTGTAAACCCGCCTGCTGTGCTGTCCACAGCAGCGTTGGTGGTGGGGGGGAGGGGCTGTTTGGCTGGGGGGGAGTTCCCTTCCTCCCCGCGCACCGCCACCTTCACCGTGGGCTCGCCCCCGGGTGGATCGCCCGGAGCGCTCACCACGGGGACGCTCACCACGGGGACCCTCACCACGGGGACGCTCACCACGGGGACGCTCACCACGGGGACGCTCACCACGGGGACCCTCACCACGCTCGCGGTGCCAGCAACACGGGGCAGACTGCTGTCTGGTGAGAGACACGGAGGGGGGAGAGAGACACGGGGGGGGGAGAGACACGGGGGGGGAGAGAGACACGGGGGGAGAGAGACACGGGGGGAGAGACACGGGGGGAGAGAGACACGGGGGGAGAGAGACACGGGGGGAGAGACACGGGGGGAGAGAGACGCGGGGAGAGAGACGCGCGGGGAGAGACACGGGGAGAGAGAGACACGGGGGGAGAGACACGGGGGGGAGAGACACGGGGGGAGAGACACGGGGGGGGAGAGACACGGGGGGAGAGACACGGGGGGAGAGACACGGGGGGAGAGACATGGGGAGAGAGACACGGGGGGGGGGGAGACACGGTGAGAGAGACACGGGGGGAGAGAGACACGGGGAGAGAGACACGGGGGGAGAGAGACACGGGGGGAGAGACACGGGGGGGAGAGACACGGGGGGAGAGACACGGGGGGGAGAGACACGTGGGGAGAGACACGGGGGGGAGAGACACGGGGGGAGAGACACGGGGAGAGAGACACGGGGGGGGCGAGAGACACGACGGGAGAGACACGGGGGGGAGAGACACGGGGGGAGAGACACGGGGGGAGAGACACGGTGAGAGAGACACGGGGAGAGACACGAGGGGAGAGACACGAGGGGAGAGAGACACGGGGAGAGAGACACGGGGGGAGAGACACGGGGGGGGAGAGACACGGGGGGAGAGACACAGGGGGAGAGACACGGGGGTGGAGAGACACGGGGGGGAGAGACACGGGGGGAGAGACACAGGTAGAGAGACACGGGGAGAGAGACACGGGGGGGAGAGACACGGGGGGAGAGACACGGGGGGAGAGAGACACGGGGGGAGAGACACGGGGGTGGAGAGACACGGGGGGAGAGAGACACGGGGGGAGAGACACGGGGGTGGAGAGACACGGGGGGGAGAGACACGGGGGGAGAGACACAGGTGGAGAGACACATGGGGGAGAGACACGGGGGGGAGAGACACGGGGGTGGAGAGACACGGGGGGGGAGACACGGGGGGAGAGACACGGGGGCAGAGAGACACGGGGAGAGACACGGGGGGAGAGACACGGGGGGGAGAGACACGGGGGGAGAGACACGGGGGGAGAGACACGGGGGGGGAGAGACACGGAGGGAGAGACACGGGGGGAGAGACACGGGGGGAGAGAGACACGGGGGGGAGAGAGATACGGGGGGGGAGAGACACGGGGGGAGAGACACGGGGGGAGAGACACGGGGGGAGAGACATGGGGAGAGAGACACGAGGGGGGGAGAGAGACACGGTGAGAGAGACACGGGGGGGAGAGAGACACGGAGAGAGACACGGGGAGAGAGACACGGGGAGAGAGACACGGGGAGAGACACGGGGGGGAGAGAGATACGGGGGGGGAGAGACACGGGGGGAGAGACACGGGGGGAGAGACACGGGGGTGGAGAGACACGGGGGGGAGAGACACGGGGGGGAGAGACACGGGGGGAGAGACACGGGGGTGAGAGACACGGGGGGGAGAGACACGGGGGGAGAGACACACGGGGAGAGACACGGGGGGGAGAGAGATACGGGGGGGGGAGAGACACGGGGGGGAGAGACACGGGGAGAGAGACACGGGGGGAGAGACGCGGGGGGGAGAGACACGGGGGGAGAGACACGGGGGGAGAGACATGGGGAGAGAGACACGGGGGGAGAGACATGGGGAGAGAGACACGGAGAGAGACACGGGGTGGGGGGGAGACACGGTGAGAGAGACACGGGGGGAGAGAGACACGGGGAGAGAGACACGGGGGGAGAGAGACACGGGGGGAGAGACACGGGGGGGAGAGACACGGGGGGAGAGACACGGGGGGGAGAGACACGTGGGGAGAGACACGGGGGGGGGAGAGACACGGGGGGAGAGAAACGGGGAGAGAGACACGGGGGGGGGCGAGAGACACGGGGGGGGCGAGAGACACGGCGGGAGAGACACGGGGGGAGAGACACGGGGGGAGAGACACGGGGGGAGAGACACGGTGAGAGAGACACGGGGAGAGACACGAGGGGAGAGACACGAGGGGAGAGAGACACGGGGAGAGAGACACGGGGGGGGGAGAGACACGGGGGGGGAGAGACACGGGGGGAGAGACACAGGGGGAGAGACACGGGGGTGGAGAGATACGGGGGGGAGAGACACGGGGGGAGAGACACAGGTAGAGAGACACGGGGAGAGAGACACGGGGGGGAGAGACACGGGGGGAGAGACACAGGGGGAGAGAGACACGGGGGGAGAGACACGGGGGGGAGAGAGATACGGGGGGGGAGAGACACGGGGGGAGAGACACGGGGGTGGAGAGACACGGGGGTGGAGAGACACGGGTGGGAGAGACACGGGGGGAGAGACTTGGGGGGGAGAGACACAGGGAGGAGAGACACGGGGGGAGAGACACGGGGGGAGAGACACACGGGGAGAGACACCGGGGGGAGAGAGATACGGGGGGGGGAGAGACACGGGGGGGAGAGACACGGGGGGGGAGAGACACGGGGGGAGAGACACGGGGGGAGAGACATGGGGAGAGAGACACGGGGGGAGAGACATGGGGAGAGAGACACGGGGGGAGAGAGACACGGGGGGAGAGACACGGGGGGGAGAGACACGGGGGGAGAGACACGGGGGGGAGAGACACGTGGGGAGAGACACGGGGGGGAGAGACACGGGGGGAGAGACACGGGGAGAGAGACACGGGGGGGGCGAGAGACACGGCGGGAGAGACACGGGGGGGAGAGACACGGGGGGAGAGACACGGGGGGAGAGACACGGTGAGAGAGACACGGGGAGAGACACGAGGGGAGAGACACGAGGGGAGAGAGACACGGGGAGAGAGACACGGGGGGAGAGACACGGGGGGGGAGAGACACGGGGGGAGAGACACAGGGGGAGAGACACGGGGGTGGAGAGACACGGGGGGGAGAGACACGGGGGGAGAGACACAGGTAGAGAGACACGGGGAGAGAGACACGGGGGGGAGAGACACGGGGGGAGAGACACGGGGGGAGAGAGACACGGGGGGAGAGACACGGGGGTGGAGAGACACGGGGGGAGAGAGACACGGGGGGAGAGACACGGTGAGAGAGACACGGGGAGAGACACGAGGGGAGAGACACGAGGGGAGAGAGACACGGGGAGAGAGACACGGGGGGAGAGACACGGGGGGGAAGAGACACGGGGGGAGAGACACAGGGGGAGAGACACGGGGGTGGAGAGACACGGGGGGGAGAGACACGGGGGAGAGACACAGGTAGAGAGACACGGGGAGAGAGACACGGGGGGGAGAGACACGGGGGGAGAGACACGGGGGGAGAGAGACACGGGGGGAGAGACACGGGGGTGGAGAGACACGGGGGGAGAGAGACACGGGGGGAGAGACACGGGGGTGGAGAGACACGGGGGGGAGAGACACGGGGGGAAAGACACAGGTGGAGAGACACGTGGGGGAGAGACACGGGGGGGAGAGACACGGGGGTGAAGAGACACGGGGGGGGAGACACGGGGGGAGAGACACGGGGGGAGAGAGACACGGGGAGAGACACGGGGGGAGAGACACGGGGGGGAGAGACACGGGGGGAGAGACACGGGGGGAGAGACACGGGGGGGGAGAGACACGGATTGAGAGACACGGGGGGAGAGACACGGGGGTAGAGAGACATGGGGGGGAGAGAGATACGGGGGGGGAGAGACACGGGGGGAGAGACACGGGGGGAGAGACACGGGGGAGAGACACGGGGGGAGAGACACGGGGGGAGAGACACGGGGGGAGAGACACGGGGGGAGAGACACAGGGAGAGAGACACGAGGGGGGGAGAGAGACACGGTGAGAGAGACACGGGGGGGAGAGAGACACGGAGAGAGACACGGGGAGAGAGACACGGGGAGAGAGACACGGGGAGAGACACGGGGGGGAGAGAGATACGGGGGGGGAGAGACACGGGGGGAGAGGCACGGGGGTGGAGAGACACGGAGGGGAGAGACACGGGGGGGAGAGACACGGGGGGAGAGACACGGGGGTGAGAGACACGGGGGGGAGAGACACGGGGGGAGAGACACACGGGGAGAGACACGGGGGGGAGAGAGATACGGGGGGGGGAGAGACGCGGGGGGGAGAGACACGGGGAGAGAGACACGGGGGGAGAGACGCGGGGGGGAGAGACACGGGGGGAGAGACACGGGGGGAGAGACATGGGGAGAGAGACACGGGGGGAGAGACATGGGGAGAGAGACACGGAGAGAGACACGGGGGGGGGGGAGACACGGTGAGAGAGACACGGGGGGAGAGAGACACGGGGAGAGAGACACGGGGGGAGAGAGACACGGGGGGAGAGACACGGGGGGGAGAGACACGGGGGGAGAGACACGGGGGGGAGAGACACGTGGGGAGAGACACGGGGGGGGGGGAGAGACACGGGGGGAGAGACACGGGGAGAGAGACACGGGGGGGCGAGAGACACGGGGGGGGCGAGAGACACGGCGGGAGAGACACGGGGGGGAGAGACACGGGGGGAGAGACACGGGGGGAGAGACACGGTGAGAGAGACACGGGGAGAGACACGAGGGGAGAGACACGAGGGGAGAGAGACACGGGGAGAGAGACACGGGGGGGGAGAGACACGGGGGGGGAGAGACACGGGGGGAGAGACACGGGGGGAGAGACACAGGGGGAGAGACACGGGGGTGGAGAGATACGGGGGGGAGAGACACGGGGGGAGAGACACAGGTAGAGAGACACGGGGAGAGAGACACGGGGGGGAGAGACACGGGGGGAGAGACACAGGGGGAGAGAGACACGGGGGGAGAGACACGGGGGTGGAGAGACACGGGGGGAGAGAGACACGGGGGGAGAGACACGGGGGTGGAGAGACACGGGGGGGAGAGACACGGGGGGAGAGACACGTGGGGGAGAGACACGGGGGGGAGAGACACGGGGGTGGAGAGACACGGGGGGAGAGACACGGGGGGAGAGACACGGGGGGAGAGACACGGGGGGAGAGACACGGGGGGAGAGAGACACGGGGGGAGAGAGAAACGGGGGGAGAGACACGGGGGTGGAGAGACACGGGGGGGAGAGACACGGGGGGAGAGACACAGGTAGAGAGACACGGGGAGAGAGACACGGGGGGGAGAGACACGGGGGGAGAGACACGGGGGGAGAGACACGGGGGGAGAGACATGGAGGGAGAGACACGGGGAGAGAGACACGGGGGGGAGAGACACGGGGGGAGAGACACGGGGGTGGAGAGACACGGGGGGAGAGAGACTCGGGGGGAGAGACACGGGGGTGGAGAGACACGGGGGGGAGAGACACGGGGGGAGAGACACAGGTGGAGAGACACGTGGTGGAGAGACACGGGCGGGAGAGACACGGGGGTGGAGAGACACGGGGGGAGAGACACGGGGGGAGAGACACGGGGGGGAGAGACACGGGGGTGGAGAGACACGGGGGGAGAGACACGGGGGGAGAGACACGGGGGGAGAGAGACACGGGGGGAGAGAGACACGGGGGGAGAGACACGGGGGTGGAGAGACACGGGGGGAGAGACACGGGGGGGAGAGACACGGGGGGAGAGACACAGGTAGAGAGACACGGGTGGAGAGACACGGGGGGGAGAGAAACGGGGGGAGAGACACAGGTAGAGAGACACGGGGAGAGAGACACGGGGGGGAGAGACACGGGGGGAGAGACACGGGGGGAGAGACACGGGGGGAGAGACACGGGGGGAGAGACACGGAGGGAGAGACACGGGGGGAGAGACACGGGGGGAGAGACATGGAGGGAGAGACACGGGGAGAGAGACACGGGGGGGAGAGACACGGGTGGAGAGACACAGGTAGAGAGACACGGGGAGAGAGACACGGGGGGGAGAGACACGGGGGGAGAGACACGGGGGAGAGACACGGGGGGAGAGACACGGGGGGAGAGACATGGAGGGAGAGACACGGGGAGAGAGACACGGGGGGGAGAGACACGGGGGGGAGAGACACGGGGGGAGAGACACGGGGGTGGAGAGATACGGGGGGAGAGAGACACGGGGGGAGAGACACGGGGGGGGGAGAGACACGGGGGGGGGGGGGGAGAGACGTGGGGAGAGAGACACGGGGAGAGACACGGGGGGGATAGAGATACGGGGGGGGAGAGACACGGGGGGAGAGACACGGGGGTGGAGAGACACGGGGGGGAGAGACACGGGGGGGAGAGACACGGGGGGAGAGACACGGGGGTGAGAGACACGGGGGGAGAGACACACGGGGAGAGACACGGGGGGGAGAGAGATACGGGGGGGGAGAGACACGGGGGGGAGAGACACGGGGGGAGAGACACGGGGGGAGAGACGCGGGGGGGAGAGACACGGGGGGAGAGACACGGGGGGAGAGACATGGGGAGAGAGACACGGGGGGAGAGACATGGGGAGAGAGACACGGAGAGAGACACGGGGGGGGGGGGAGACACGGTGAGAGGGACACGGGGGGAGAGAGACACGGGGAGAGAGACACAGGGGGAGAGAGACACGGGGGGAGAGACACGGGGGGGAGAGACACGGGGGGAGAGACACGGGGGGGAGAGACACGTGGGGAGAGACACGGGGGGGGGGAGAGACACGGGGGGAGAGACACGGGGAGAGAGACACGGGGGGGGCGAGAGACACGGGGGGGCGAGAGACACGGCGGGAGAGACACGGGGGGGAGAGACACGGGGGGAGAGACACGGGGGGAGAGACACGGTGAGAGAGACACGGGGAGAGACACGAGGGGAGAGACACGAGGGGAGAGAGACACGGGGAGAGAGACACGGGGGGGGAGAGACACGGGGGGGGAGAGACACGGGGGGAGAGACACAGGGGGAGAGACACGGGGGTGGAGAGATACGGGGGGGAGAGACACGGGGGGAGAGACACAGGTAGAGAGACACGGGGAGAGAGACACGGGGGGGAGAGACACGGGGGGAGAGACACAGGGGGAGAGAGACACGGGGGGAGAGACACGGGGGTGGAGAGACACGGGGGGGAGAGACACGGGGGGAGAGACACAGGTGGAGAGACACGGGGGGGAGAGACACGGGGGTGGAGAGACACGGGGGGAGAGACACGGGGGGAGAGACACGGGGGGAGAGAGACACGGGGGGAGAGAGACACGGGGGGAGAGACACGGGGGTGGAGAGACACGGGGGGGAGAGACACGGGGGGAGAGACACAGGTAGAGAGACACGGGGAGAGAGACACGGGGGGGAGAGACACGGGGGGAGAGACACGGGGGGAGAGACACGGGGGGAGAGACACGGGGGGAGAGACATGGAGGGAGAGACACGGGGAGAGAGACACGGGGGGGAGAGACACGGGGGGGAGAGACACGGGGGTGGAGAGACACGGGGGGAGAGAGACACGGGGGGAGAGACACGGGGGTGGAGAGACACGGGGGGGAGAGACACGGGGGGAGAGACACAGGTGGAGAGACACGTGGTGGAGAGACACGGGGGGGAGAGACACGGGGGTGGAGAGACACGGGGGGAGAGACACGGGGGGAGAGACACGGGGGGGAGAGACACGGGGGTGGAGAGACACGGGGGGAGAGACACGGGGGGAGAGACACGGGGGGAGAGAGACACGGGGGGAGAGAGACACGGGGGGAGAGACACGGGGGGAGAGACACGGGGGTGGAGAGACACGGGGGGAGAGAGACACGGGGGGAGAGACACGGGGGTGGAGAGACACGGGGGGGAGAGACACGGGGGGAGAGACACAGGTGGAGAGACACGTGGTGGAGAGACACGGGGGGGAGAGACACGGGGGTGGAGAGACACGGGGGGAGAGACACGGGGGGAGAGACACGGGGGGGAGAGACACGGGGGTGGAGAGACACGGGGGGAGAGACACGGGGGGAGAGACACGGGGGGAGAGAGACACGGGGGGAGAGAGACACGGGGGGAGAGACACGGGGGTGGAGAGACACGGGGGGAGAGACACGGGGGGGAGAGACACGGGGGGAGAGACACAGGTAGAGAGACACGGGTGGAGAGACACGGGGGGGAGAGAAACGGGGGGAGAGACACAGGTAGAGAGACACGGGGAGAGAGACACGGGGGGGAGAGACACGGGGGGAGAGACACGGGGGAGAGACACGGGGGGAGAGACACGGGGGGAGAGACACGGGGGAGAGACACGGAGGGAGAGACACGGGGGGAGAGACACGGGGGGAGAGACATGGAGGGAGAGACACGGGGAGAGAGACACGGGGGGGAGAGACACGGGGGGAGAGACACAGGGGGAGAGAGACACGGGGGGAGAGACACGGGGGTGGAGAGACACGGGGGGAGAGAGACACGGGGGGAGAGACACGGGGGTGGAGAGACACGGGGGGGAGAGACACGGGGGGAGAGACACAGGTGGAGAGACACGTGGGGGAGAGACACGGGGGGGAGAGACACGGGGGTGGAGAGACACGGGGGGAGAGACACGGGGGGAGAGACACGGGGGGAGAGAGACACGGGGGGAGAGAGACACGGGGGGAGAGACACGGGGGTGGAGAGACACGGGGGGGAGAGACACGGGGGGAGAGACACAGGTAGAGAGACACGGGGAGAGAGACACGGGGGGGAGAGACACGGGGGGAGAGACACGGGGGGAGAGACACGGGGGGAGAGACACGGGGGGAGAGACATGGAGGGAGAGACACGGGGAGAGAGACACGGGGGGGAGAGACACGGGGGGAGAGACACGGGGGTGGAGAGACACGGGTGGAGAGAGACACGGGGGGAGAGACACGGGGGTGGAGAGACACGGGGGGGAGAGACACGGGGGGAGAGACACAGGTGGAGAGACACGTGGTGGAGAGACACGGGGGGGAGAGACACGGGGGTGGAGAGACACGGGGGGAGAGACACGGGGGGAGAGACACGGGGGGGAGAGACACGGGGGTGGAGAGACACGGGGGGAGAGACACGGGGGGAGAGACACGGGGGGAGAGAGACACGGGGGGAGAGAGACACGGGGGGAGAGACACGGGGGTGGAGAGACACGGGGGGAGAGACACGGGGGGGAGAGACACGGGGGGAGAGACACAGGTAGAGAGACACGGGTGGAGAGACACGGGGGGGAGAGAAACGGGGGGAGAGACACAGGTAGAGAGACACGGGGAGAGAGACACGGGGGGGAGAGACACGGGGGGAGAGACACGGGGGAGAGACACGGGGGGAGAGACACGGGGGGAGAGACACGGGGGAGAGACACGGAGGGAGAGACACGGGGGGAGAGACACGGGGGGAGAGACATGGAGGGAGAGACACGGGGAGAGAGACACGGGGGGGAGAGACACGGGTGGAGAGACACGGGTAGAGAGACACGGGGAGAGAGACACGGGGGGGAGAGACACGGGGGGAGAGACACGGGGGGAGAGACACGGGGTGAGAGACACGGGGGGAGAGACATGGAGGGAGAGACACGGGGAGAGAGACACGGGGGGGAGAGACACGGGGGGGAGAGACACGGGGGGAGAGACACGGGGGGAGAGACACGGAGGGAGAGACACGGGGGGAGAGACACGGGGGGAGAGACATGGAGGGAGAGACACGGGGAGAGAGACACGGGGGGGAGAGACACGGGTGGAGAGACACAGGTAGAGAGACACGGGGAGAGAGACACGGGGGGGAGAGACACGGGGGGAGAGACACGGGGGGAGAGACACGGGGGGAGAGACACGGGGGGAGAGACACGGGGGGAGAGACACGGGGGGAGAGACACGGGGAGAGAGACACGGGGGGGAGAGACACGGGGGGGAGAGACACGGGGGGGAGAGACACGGGGGTGGAGAGACACGGGGGGAGAGAGACACGGGGGGAGAGACACGGGGGCGGGAGAGACACGGGGGGGGGGGGGAGAGACGTGGGGAGAGAGACACGGGGAGAGACACGGGGAGAGACAATTACAGACAGACACGGACATGAAGACAGCCACACGGACAGCCAGACTCTGACTCCCTCCTCCCCCCCCTCTCCCCCCCCCCCCCCCCAGTGGGTTCTGGGAGCTCCGTGGGCTCCGCTTGCTCCAACTGCGGCCGCTCCGTCCCCTACTCTGAGAGTCCCCCCAGCAGCCTCGGAAACCCTGGCTGTGGTGGTGGTGGGGGGGGCGGTGGTGGTGGGGGGGGCGCTGGTGGTGGGGGGGGCGGTGGTGGTGGGGGGGGCGGTGGTGGTGGGGGGGGCGGCGGTGGGGGGGGCCCCTTGTCCTGTCTGTCTGCGTCTCCGCCGGGAACGTCCTCACTGCGGTTTGGGACTTCTCCGCCCAACATGGTGGGAGAGGTGGCGTTTGAGCCTCCAGCCCTGCCGGAGGAGACACTCATGGAGGTGAGTGTGTGTGTGAGTGTGTGTGTGTGAGTGTGTATGAGTGAGTGTGTATGAGTGAGTGTGTGTGAGAGTGTGTGTGTGTGAGTGTGTGTGTGAGTGTGTGTGTGAGTGACGGGCAACTCTGTCGTGGACAGTGCTGTGGGGGGAGGTCCAATTTCGATTGGCTCCTCCCCTCATGGCATCTGTGTCCACCACAGGGGGCTAAGCGGGGGCTCTGGACGTGTGCGAGGGGCTGGTAACCCCTCCACCTTCAATTAATTACCACTAAACCACGAATTAAGTATATAACTAATAAGCTTGTGCCGGAGGCCCCGGGGGACCAGGCGTCTATGACGTCTCCTGGCCAAACCCCAATTGGCGGAGCCAGGAGATTGAATATCTACCCTCGGGGCTCCTCCATAAACAACAAAAAGCCACTACGGGTGGCCACGTGGAATGGTCGAACGCTCACTGCGGAGGAGAGGCTGCCACTCCTCTGTCGGGAGCTGGACCAATACCGCCTGGATCCATGTGGCATTCAGGAGGTCCGGTGGACCGGTTCTGGCTCCTGCCACCATGAGGGGTGGACAGTCCTCTACTCGGGGCAGCAGACTGCCAAACAACAGGGTGTGGCTCTTCTTTTGAACAAAAGAATCAAGGGGGTGTGGGAGCGTGGTGGTGAGGCGTGGGAAGCTGTAAGCCCCAGGCTACTTTGGGCTCGCCTTCCCATCAACCGGAGGCGAGGAATGGTGGTCGTGGTTACTTATGCCCCCACCGAAGACGAACATCCGAGGAGGGATGCAGGCAAGGCGGATGAGTCAGATGCCTTCTATGACCTCCTGTCACAGGTGCTGGCTAAAGTGGCCCCTCGGGATAGAGTCATCATGTTGGGTGACTTCAATGCCCGAGTTGGTCATGATGCTGGCACCTGGTCTGGAGTGATTGGAGGGCATGGGCCAGATTAGCTCAATAACAACGGTAGGAGGCTGCTAGATTTTTGTGCAGCCCATGGGCTTGTAATTACCAACACGCTGTTCCGGCATCGGCGCATCCACACAGCATCATGGATGCATGCCGGGTCCAAGCAAGAACATCTGCTGGACTACATAGTGACGGACCAGTGGATGCAAGCCCATTTCCTTGACACCAGGACCTACCGTGGAGCTGATCTGCCCTCTGACCATCGACTAGTCATCTGTAAGATGCGCCTACCATTCTTCCACTCTGGTGGTGGGTGTACACCCAGGACCCCATTCCGACCTAAAGTGGCCTGGTCTCAGTTATCTGATGAAAGTTGCAAGCGAGAATTTCATCATCGCTTGCGGCTGGGATTGGCATCGTCCCCGACTCCTCCTGATGTCGAGGGTAAATGGGCGAGGTTTAGGACTGTGACTCATGCAGCTGCAATGGCTGCTTTTGGTACGCGGTCCAGACCTCCCCAAAGACCTTGGCTGACAGAGGAGGTGTTCAGGATGGTTGAGAAAAAGCGACAGGCCCACTGTCATCGGCTACAGAATCCCACGTCAGAGAATGAGGAGGCTTACCGCAGCCTTCGCTCGGAGGTTCGGAGAGCTTTGAGGTGCTGCAAGGATGGGTGGTGGTCGTGGGTTGCTGAGGAGATGGAGTCTGCCTCAGTGGCCCGTGATCACAAATCTCTATTTAACTCCATCAAAAAAGTAACCTGCAGCGCCACACCTATTACCATCATTAGGGGAAAAAACGGTGATCCAATCTCCGACCCCCAGGAACAGGTTTGCAGATTTGCTGAGCATTTCTGAGGTCCTGGGGGAGGGAAAATCCCTCAGCCAGGAAAACATCGTGGCACAAAGTGAGGATGACCCTGCTGAGGCTGCAGTGCCTCAAATATTGGAAGAAGTCACCCCCTGTGAGTGGCTGGCTGAGGTGCCATCTGTTGAGGAAGTACTGAAGGCGATCCGGAGTCTGAGACCAGGAAAGGCAGTGGGCAGAGATGATCTCCCAAGCGAAATGCTGAGGGAGGGTGACGTTTGTGCACAGACTGCCCTATATGACATAACAACAGTTTGGACCACTGGACGGGTTCCGCAGGATTGGAAGGATGCTCTGGTGGTCCCCCTTTTTAAGAAGGGGGACTGCACAGACTGTAACAACTACAGGGGCATCTCACTCCTCAGTGTGCCGGGAAAGGTCCTGGCAAGGATTATTCAACATCGCCTTGCCAGGCACGCTGAGGCGAGGCTTGCGGAGCCCCAATGCGGTTTCAGGAAAGGGCGGTCCTGCACAGATGCCATATTTTCTGTCCGTCTGCTACAGCAGAGGTGTAGGGAATTCCAACAAGACCTACATCTCTGCTTTATTGACCTGGTCAAGGCCTTTGATACCATCAGTAGGCCTGGGCTCTGGGTTGTTCTTCGTGCTTTTGGAGTACCTGACCCTCTGCTCACGATCATTAAGGACCTTTATGATGGTGACCGGGCCCGGGTAAAACTACGTGGCCGGGAGTCAGAGCCATTCCCTGTACACCTTGGGGTGCGACAGGGATGTCCTCTGGCTCCCACATTATTTAACATCTATTTTGACCACGTAGTTCGTGAAGCCTTCAATAGCTGTACCGGGGGAATCTCCATATAGTACAGATATAATGGGAGGCTGATCGATGCCCGGGTGCGGTCAAGGGATGGCTCCCTATTGCTCAACCATGTTACGTATGCTGATGATTTGGTAATAGCTGCTCATTCAGAGGAGGAGTTGGAGACGCTGCTGCTGAGACTGGAGCGTGCCACTAAGAGGTGGGGCCTTACCATTAGCCCCACCAAAACTAAGCACCTGCCTGGGTATTTTGTACCATTGGACACTCCACCCCCACAACTCCCAATCGGTGATGGGGCAGTTGTGGAGAGAGTGGAGAGTTTCCCATACCTGGGCAGTGTGCTTATGACTGGCTCCAGTTTAACAGCAGAGGTCTCACTCCAAATCAGTCGAGCGGCAATATCTTTTCATCGGTTGCGTAACGCTGTGTGGAAGCTACCTGGTCTGTCGCTCCACTAAGCTTCAGGTCTTCTCGGCCACGGTCATTCCCTCCCTTCTCTACGCTTGCGACACGTGGACCCCCCTAATGGAACATCTTCGCCGGTTAGAAACATCTAGGCTGGCCTGCCTACGATCCATCCTGGGTTTAACCAGACTGGATTGTGTGAGGAGCTCACAAATCCTTGAAAGATCTGGGCAAGGTCCCATCGGCGAGCTCCTCCGGCGGGGAAGGCTGCGATGGCTGGGTCATGTAGCCCGCATGCCCAGCCACCGCATGCCGAAACAGCTTTTGTTCGGCCGGATTGAGGGGGCTAAGCGGGCGCGGCACGGGCTAGAGAAGAGATGGAGTGATGTGGTACAGGAGGACGTGGAGCTGAGTGGACTTGCCGATGACCGGTACCAGCAGTGTCAAGATCGGCCTCTGTGGAGGAGGCTCGTGAAGGACGCTACTGGGCAGTTGGAGGTAGTCGCCCTCCAACAACAACGGAGGGCGGATGAGCGACGCTCAGAACAACGAGCGGAGCGCCGGGTGGCTAAAGCACAGCAGGTTGGCACAGTAGGGGGCACAGGTGGTGCATCAGCCAGTCATCTCAGTCAGTCGACCCGTGGCACCTGGGTCTGCCCCGTGACCTCCTGCCAGCGGGCGTTCGACACTTCACGTGGCCTCAGGGTGCACATAGCCTGGCACAAGCGTCGTGGTGACGTCACCGCCACTTAGTGGTGAATGGCGGTTGTTGTTGTTGTGTGTGAGTGTGTGTGTGAGTGTGTGGGTATGAGTGAGTGTGTGTGAGTGTGTGTGTGAGTGAGTGAGTGTGTGTGAGTGTGTGTGTGAGTGTGAGTGAGTGTGTAGCGGTTAGCGCGCTGCGCTATGAACCTGGCGACCCGGGTTCGATTCCCGCTCACGGCCAACACCAGTGACGATTATCTGAATGGGTCCCGGGCCTCCCCTAGGTCGACTCAGCCTCAAATGAGTACCTGGTGTGGTGTGTAAACATTGCCACTAGGGAGACAAAGGCGGTCGGGCGTGGTGCTGGCCACCCACCCCCTCGTGTACCGTTCCGGCCTTCATAGGTGCTCGCTAACAGCACTTGCCCCTACAGTCTGTTAAGGCTATATGGGGGATCTTTGATCTTTGTGTGTGCATCCCCCTGTCTCCCCCTGTCTCCCCCTGTCCCCCTGTCTCCCCCTGTCCCCGTGTCTCCCCATCTCTCTCCCCCTGTCCCCTGTCTGTCTCACGCTGTCCCCGTCTCCCTGTCTGTCCCCCTGTCCCCCTGTCTGTCCCCCTGTCTCCCCAGAGGGAGCACACGGACACGCTGAGGGATCTTGGCTTCCTCCTCTCCTTTGCCGAGGGCCTCATGGAGGTCGCCGCGGTGAGGAGGAGCCACGGCGGGGGGGGGGGCCCCGCCGGCCCTCCCCCCTGCTGCTCCTCCTCCTCCTGCTCGTCGTCGTGGGAACGAGTCGGGGGGGGCGGCGGCCCCCCACGGCCGTCCGGCCTGCCGCTGTTGCAGCAGAGCGGTGGCGGGACCCTTCCACAACACAGCCTAGCTCATTACGGCACAGAGTGGGGGTGAGTGTCTCACTGTGTGTGTGTGTCACTGTGTGTGTCACTGTGTGTGTCACTGTGTGTGTCACTGTGTGTGTGTGTGTGTGTTACTGTGTGTGTGTTACTGTGTGTGTCACTGTGTGTGAGTGTCTCACTGTGTGTGTCACTGTGTGTGTCACTGTGTGTGTCACTGTGTGTGTGTGTGTGTGTCACTGTGTGTGTGTGAGTGTGTGTGAGTGTGTGGGTATGAGTATGTGTGTGTGTGTGTGAGTGAGTGTGAGTGAGTGTGAGTGTGGGTGTGCAAAACAACCCCCTACCTCCTCGCGGTGCCGGACGGGCAACTCTGTCGTGGACAGCGCTGTGGGGGGAGATCCAATTTTGATTGGCTCCTCCCCTCATGGCATATGTGTCCACCACAGGGGCTAAACGGGGGCTCTGGACGGGTGCGAGGGGCTGGTAACCCCTCCACCTTCAATTAATTATCACGAAACCACGAATTAAACTGAAATATGTAACTAATAAGCTTGTGCCGGAGGCCCCGGGGGGCCAGGCGTCTATGACGTCTCCTGGCCAAACCCCAATTGGCGGAGCCAGGAGATTGAATACCTACCCTCGGGGCTACTCCAGAAACAACGAAAAGCCACTACGGGTGGCCACGTGGAATGTTCGAACGCTCACTGCGGAGGAGAGGCTGCCACTCCTCTGTCGGGAGCTGGACCGGTACCGCCTGGATCTATGCGGCATTCAGGAGGTCCGGTGGACCGGCTCTGGCTCCTGCCACCATGAGGGGTGGACAGTCCTCTACTCGGGGCAGCAGACTGCCAAACAACAGGGTGTGGGTCTTCTTTTGAACAAAAGAATGAAGGGGGCGTGGGAGCGTGGCGGTGAGGTGTGGGAAGCTGTAAGCCCCAGGCTACTTTGGGCTCGCCTTCCCATCAACCGGAGGCAAGGAATGGTGGTCGTGGTTACTTATGCCCCCACCGAAGATGAACATCCGTGGAGGGATGCAGGCAAAGCCGATGAGTCAGATGCCTTCTATGACCTCCTGTCACAGGTGCTGGCTAAAGTGGCCCCTCGGGATAGAGTCATCATGTTGGGTGACTTCAATGCCCGAGTTGGTCATGATACTGGCACCTGGTCTGGAGTGATTGGAGGGCATGGGCCAGATCAGCTCAATAACAACGGTAGGAGGCTGCTAGATTTTTGTGCAGCCCATGGGCTTGTAATTACCAACACGCTGTTCCGGCATCGGCGCATCCACACAACATCATGGATGCATGCCGGGTCCAAGCAAGAACATCTGCTGGACTACATAGTGACGGACCAGCGAATGCGAGCCCATGTCCTTGACACCAGGACCTACCGTGGAGCTGATCTGCCCTCTGACCATCGACTAGTCATCTGTAAGATGCGCCTGCCATTCTTCCACTCCGGTGGTGGGTGTACACCCAGGACCCCATTCCAACCTAAAGTGGCCTGGTCTCAGTTATCTGATGAAAGTTGCAAGCGAGAATTTCATCATCGCTTGCGGCTGGGATTGGCATCGTCCCCGACTCCTCCTGATGTCGAGGGTAAATGGGCGAGGTTTAGGACTGTGACTCATGCAGCTGCAATGGCTGCTTTGGGTACGCGGTCCAGACCTCCCCAGACACCCTGGATGACAGAGGAGTTGTTCAGGATGGTTGAGAAAAAGCGACAGGCCCACTGTCATCGGCTACAGAATCCCACGTCAGAGAATGAGGAGGCTTACCGCAGCCTTCGCTCGGAGGTTCGGAGAGCCGTGAGGCGCTGCAAGGATGGGTGGTGGTCGCGGGTTGCTGAGGAGATGGAGTCTGCCTCAGTGGCCCGTGATCACAAATCTCTATTTAACTCCATCAAAAAAGTAACCTACAGCGCCACACCTATTACCATCATTAGGGGAAAAAACGGTGATCCAATTTCCGACCCCCAGGAACAGGTTCGCAGATTTGCTGAGCATTTCTGTGAGGTCCTGGGGGAGGGAAAATCCCTCAGCCAGGAAAACATCGTGGCACAAAGTGAGGATGACCCTGCTGAGGCTGCGGTGCCTCAAATATTGGATGAAGTCACCCCCTGTGAGTGGCTGGCTGAGGTGCCATCTGCTGAGGAAGTATTTAGGGCGATCCGGAGTCTGAGACCAGGAAAGGCAGCGGGCAGAGATGATCTCCCAAGCGAAATGCTGAGGGAGGGTGGCGTTTGTGCACAGACTGCTCTATATGACATCATAACAACAGTCTGGACCACTGGACGGGTTCCGCAGGATTGGAAGGATGCCCTGGTGGTCCCCCTTTTTAAGAAGGGGGACCGCACAGACTGTAACAACTACAGGGGCATCTCACTCCTCAGTGTGCCGGGAAAGGTCCTGGCAAGGATTATTCAGCATCGCCTTGCCAGGCACGCTGAGGAGAGGCTTGCGGAGCCCCAATGCGGTTTCAGGAAAGGGCGGTCCTGCACAGATGCCATATTTTCTGTCCGTCTGCTACAGCAGAGGTGTAGGGAATTCCAACAAGACCTACATCTCTGCTTTATTGACCTGGTCAAGGCCTATGATACCATCAGTAGGCCTGGGCTCTGGGTCATTCTTCGTGCTTTTGGAGTACCTAACCCTCTGCTCACGATCATTAAGGACCTTCATGATGGTGAGCGGGCCCGGGTAAAACTACGTGGCCGGGAGTCAGAGCCATTCCCTGTACACCTTGGGGTGCGACAGGGATGTCCTCTGGCTCCCACATTATTTAACATCTATTTTGACCACGTAGTTCGTGAAGCCTTCAATAGCTGTACCGGGGGAATCTCCATATGGTACAGATATAATGGGAGGCTAATCGATGCCCGGGTGCGGTCAAGGGATGGCTCCCTATTGCTCAACCACGTTATGTATGCTGATGATTTGGTAATAGCTGCTCAGTCAGAGGAGGAGTTGGAGACGCTGCTGCTGAGACTGGAGCGTGCCACTAAGAGGTGGGGCCTTACCATCAGCCCCACCAAAACTAAGCACCTGCCTGGGTATTTTGTACCATCGGACACTCCACCCCCACAACTCCCAATCAGTGATGGGGCAGTTGTGGAGAGAGTGGAGAGTTTCCCATACCTGGGCAGTGTGCTTATGACTGGCTCCAGTTTAACAGCAGAGGTCTCACTCCGAATCAGTCGAGCGGCAATATCTTTTCATCGGTTGCGTAACGCTGTGTGGAAGCTACCTGGTCTGTCGCTCCGCACTAAGCTTCAGGTCTTCTCGGCCACAGTCATTCCCTCCCTTCTCTACGCTTGCGAAACGTGGACCCCCCTAATGGAGCATCTTCGCCGGTTGGAAACATTTGGGCTGGCCTGCCTACGATCCATCCTGGGTTTAACCAGACTGGATTGTGTGAGGAGCTCACAAATCCTTGAAAGATCTGGGCAGGGTCCCATCGGTGAGCTCCTCCGGCAGGCAAGGCTGCGATGGCTGGGTCATGTAGCCCGCATGCCCAGCCGCCGCATGCCGAAACAGCTTTTGTTTGGCCGGATTGAGGGGGCTGGGCGGGCGCGGCACGGGCTAGAGAGGAGATGGAGTGATGTGGTACAGGAGGACGTGGAGCTGAGTGGACTTGCCGATGACTGGTACCAGCGGTGTCAAGATCGGCCTCTGTGGAGGAGGCTCGTGAAGGATGCTACTGGGCAGTTGGAGGCAGTCGCCCTCCAACAACAACGGAGGGCGGAGGAGCGACGCTCACAACAGCGAGCGGAGCGCCGGGTGGCTAAAGCACAGCAGGTTGGCACAGTAGGGGGCACAGGTGGTGCATCAGCCAGTCATCTCAGTCAGTCGACCCGTGGCACCTGGGTCTGCCCCGTGACCTCCTGCCAGCGGGCGTTCGACACTTCACGTGGCCTCAGGGTGCACATAGCCTGGCACAAGCGTCGTGGTGACGTCACCGCCACTTAGTGGCGAATGGCGGTTGTTGTTGTTGTTGTTGTTGTGTCACTGTGTGTGTCACTGTGTGTGTGTCACTGTGTGTGTGTGTGTGTTACTGTGTGTGTGTCACTGTGTGTGTGTGTTACTGTGTGTGTGTCACTGTGTGTGTGTGTCACTGTGTGTGTGTCTGTGTGTGTGTCACTGTGTGTGTGTGTCACTGTGTGTGTCACTGTGTGTGTCACTGTGTGTGTGTGTCACTGTGTGTGTGTGTGTCTGTGTGTGTGTCACTGTGTGTGTGTGTGTCACTGTGTGTGTCACTGTGTGTGTGTGTTACTGTGTGTGTGTCACTGTGTGTGTGTCACTGTGTGTGTCACTGTGTGTGTGTCACTGTGTCTCACTGCGTGTGTCACTGTGTGTGTGTGTCACTGTGTGTGTCACTGTGTGTGTGTGTCACTGTGTGTGTCACTGTGTGTGTGTGTGTCACTGTGTGTGTCACTGTGTGTGTGTCACTGTGTGTGTCACTGTGTGTGTGTCACTGTGTGTGTGTCACTGTGTGTGTCAGTGTGTCACTGTGTGTGTCACTGTGTGTGTGTCACTGTGTGTGTGTCACTGTGTGTGTGTGTCACTGTGTGTGTGTCACCGTGTGTGTGTGTGTGACGCTGTGTGTGTCACCGTGTGTGTGTGACGCTGTGTGCGTGATGCTGTGTGCGTGACGCTGTGTGTGTCACGCTGTGTGTGTCACCGTGTGTGTCACAGTGTGTGTGTGATGCTGTGTGTGTGACGCTGTGTGTGTGACGCTGTGTGTGTGACGCTGTGTGTGTCACCGTGTGTGTGTGACGCTGTGTGTGTGACGCTGTGTGTGTGTGTGACGCTGTGTGTGACACTGTGTGTGTGACACTGTGTGCATCACGCTGTGTGTGTCACCGTGTGTGTCACAGTGTGTGTGTGATGCTGCGTGTGTGACGCTGTGTGTGTGACGCTGTGTGTGTGACGCTGTGTGTGTGACGCTGTGTGTGACGCTGTGTGTGTGTGACGCTGTGTGTGTGTGACGCTGTGTGTGTCACCGTGTGTGTGTGACGCTGTGTGTGTGACGCTGTGTGTGTGACGCTGTGTGTGACACTGTGTGTGTGACACTGTGTGCATCACGCTGTGTGTGTCACCGTGTGTGTCACAGTGTGTGTGTGATGCTGTGTGTGTGACGCTGTGTATGTGACGCTGTGTGTTTGATGCTGTGTGTGTGACGCTGTGTGTGACGCTGTGTGTGTGTGACGCTGTGTGTGTGACGCTGTGTGTGTCACCGTGTGTGTGTGACGCTGTGTGTGTGACGCTGTGTGTGACACTGTGTGTGTGACACTGTGTGTGTGACACTGTGTGTGTGACGCTGTGTGTGTGTGACGCTGTGTGTGTGTGACGCTGTGTGTGTGACGCTGTGTGTGTGTGACGCTGTGTGTGTGACACTGTGTGTGTGACACTGTGTGTGTGTGACGCTGTGTGTGTGACGCTGTGTGTGTGACGCTGTGTGTGACGCTGTGTGTGACGCTGTGTGTGTGACACTGTGTGTGACACTGTGTGTGTGACACTGTGTGTGACACTGTGTGTGTGATGCTGTGTGTGTGACGCTGTGTGTGTGACGCTGTGTGTGTGACGCTGGGTGTGTGTGACGCTGTGTGTGTGATGCTGTGTGTGTGACGCTGTGTGTGTGACGCTGTGTGTGTGTGACGCTGTGTGTGTGTGACGCTGTGTGTGTGACACTGTGTGTGTGTCACCGTGTGTGTCACAGTGTGTGTGTGATGCTGTGTGTGTGACGCTGTGTTTTTTTCACGCTGTGTGTGTGACGCTGTGTGTGTGACGCTGTGTGTGAGGCTGTGTGTGTGTGACGCTGTGTGTGTGACGCTGTGTGTGTGACGCTGTGTGTGTGACGCTGTGTGTGTGTGTGACACTGTGTGTGTGACACTGTGTGTGTGACACTGTGTGTGACGCTGTGTGTGTGTGACGCTGTGTGTGTGTCACGCTGTGTGTGTGACGCTCTGTGTGTGTGACGCTGTGTGTGTGACACTGTGTGTGTGACACTGTGTGTGTGTGACGCTGTGTGTGTGACGCTGTGTGTGTGACGCTGTGTGTGACGCTGTGTGTGTGACACTGTGTGTGTGACACTGTGTGTTACACTGTGTGTGTGACACTGTGTGTGTGTGATGCTGTGTGTGTGACGCTGTGTGTGTGACGCTGTGTGTGTGACGCTGTGTGTGTGTGACGCTGTGTGTGTGACGCTGTGTGTGTGACGCTGTGTGTGTGTGACGCTGTGTGTGTGTGACACTGTGTGACGCTGTGTGTGTGAC
The DNA here is from genome assembly GCF_048934315.1 of Petromyzon marinus. Taxonomy (NCBI): domain Eukaryota; kingdom Metazoa; phylum Chordata; class Hyperoartia; order Petromyzontiformes; family Petromyzontidae; genus Petromyzon; species Petromyzon marinus. The sequence continues at coordinate 584,968 of NW_027422627.1, forward strand.
GCTGTGTGTGACACTGTGTGTGTGACGCTGTGTGTGTGTGACGCTGTGTGTGTGACGCTGTGTGTGTGAAGCTGTGTGTGTGTGACGCTGTGTGTGTGTGACACTGTGTGTGTGTGTGTGACACTGTGTGTGTGTGTGACACTGTGTGTGTGACGCTGTGTGTGTGATGCTGTGTGTGTGTGATGCTGTGTGTGTGTGACGCTGTGTGTGTGACACTGTGTGTGTGACGCTGTGTGTGTGTGACGCTGTGTGTGTGTGACACTGTGTGTGTGTGACACTGTGTGTGTGACGCTGTGTGTGTGTGACGCTGTGTGACACTGTGTGTGTGACACTGTGTGTGTCACTGTGTGTGTGTGACACTGTGTGTGTGTGACACTGTGTGTGTGTGTGTGACACTGTGTGTGTGTGACACTGTGTGTGTGACACTGTGTGTGTGTGACACTGTGTGTGTGACACTGTGTGTGTGACACTGTGTGTGTGTGACGCTCTGTGTGTGTGTGTCACTGTGTGTGTGTCACTGTGTGTGTGTGTGACACTGTGTGTGTGTGACACTGTGTGTGTGTGTGACACTGTGTGTGTGTGTGACGCTGTGTGTGTGTGACACTGTGTGTGACGCTGTGTGTGTGTGACACTGTGTGTGACACTGTGTGTGTGACGCTGTGTGTGACGCTGTGTGTGTGTGTGTAGCCGTGCGGAGCAGCTGGTGTGACGCTGTGTGTGTGTGACGCTGTGTGTGTGACGCTGTGTGTGTGTGACGCTGTGTGTGACGCTGTGTGTGTGTGTGTAGCCGTGCGGAGCAGCTGGTGTGACGCTGTATGTGTGTGACGCTGTGTGTGACGCTGTGTGTGTGTGACGCTGTGTGTGACGCTGTGTGTGTGTGACGCTCTGTGTGTGTGTGTCACTGTGTGTGTGTCACTGTGTGTGTGTGTGACACTGTGTGTGTGTGACACTGTGTGTGTGTGACACTGTGTGTGTGTGTGACACTGTGTGTGTGTGTGACGCTGTGTGTGTGTGACACTGTGTGTGACGCTGTGTGTGTGTGACACTGTGTGTGACACTGTGTGTGTGACGCTGTGTGTGACGCTGTGTGTGTGTGTGTAGCCGTGCGGAGCAGCTGGTGTGACGCTGTGTGTGTGTGACGCTGTGTGTGTGACGCTGTGTGTGTGTGACGCTGTGTGTGACGCTGTGTGTGTGTAGCCGTGCGGAGCAGCTGGTGTGACGCTGTATGTGTGTGACGCTGTGTGTGACGCTGTGTGTGTGTGACGCTGTGTGTGACGCTGTGTGTGTGTGACGCTGTGTGTGTGTAGCCGTGCGGAGCAGCTGGTGTGACACTGTGTGTGTGTGACGCTGTGTGTGACACTGTGTGTGTGTGTGTCACTGTGTGTGTGTGTGACGCTGTGTGTGTGTGTGTAGCCGTGCGGAGCAGCTGGTGCTGTACATGAAGGCAGCGGAGCTGCTGGCGTCTGCGCTGCACCTGGCCAAGGAGAAGGTGGAGATGGGGAAACTCAGTCCCTCCACGGCAGTCAAGCAAGGTGGAGTCACACACACAGAGTCACACACACAGAGTCACACACAGTCACACACACACAGAGTCACACACACACACAGAGATGGGGAAACTCAGTCCCTCCACGGCAGTCAAGCAAGGTGCAGTCACACACACAGACACACAGAGTCACACACACACAGTCACACACACACACGGAGATGGGGAAACTCAGTCCCTCCACGGCAGTCACGCAAGGTGGAGTCACACACACAGACACACAGAGTCACACACACACAGAGTCACACACACACAGAGTCACACACACACAGAGTCACACACACACAGAGTCACACACACACAGTCACACACACACACGGAGATGGGGAAACTCAGTCCCTCCACGGCAGTCACGCAAGGTGGAGTCACACACACAGAGTCACACACACAGAGTCACACACAGTCACACACACACAGAGTCACACACACACACAGAGATGGGGAAACTCAGTCCCTCCACGGCAGTCAAGCAAGGTGCAGTCACACACACAGACACACAGAGTCACACACACACAGAGTCACACACACACAGAGTCACACACACACAGAGTCACACAAAGACAAAAGATCCCCCGTATAGCCTTAACAGACTGTCGGGGCAAGTGCTGTTAGCGAGCACCTATGAAGGCCGGAACGGTACACGAGGGGGTGGGTGGCCAGCACCACGCCCGACCGCCTTTGTCTCCCTAGTGGCAATGTTTACACACCGCACCAGGTACTCATTTGAGGCTGAGTCGACCTAGGGGAGGCCCGGGACCAGTTCAGATAATCGTCACTGGTGTTGGCCGTGAGCAGGAATCGAACCCGGGTCGCCAGGTTCATAGCGCAGCGCGCTAACCGCTACACTATCACAGAGTCACACACACACAGTCACACACACACACGGAGATGGGGAAACTCAGTCCCTCCACGGCAGTCAAGCAAGGTGCAGTCACACACACCGAGTCACACACACAGAGTCACACACAGTCACACACACACAGAGTCACACACACACACAGAGATGGGGAAACTCAGTCCCTCCACGGCAGTCAAGCAAGGTGCAGTCACACACACAGACACACAGAGTCACACACACACAGAGTCACACACACACAGAGTCACACACACACAGAGTCACACACACACAGAGTCACACACACACAGAGTCACACACACACAGAGTCACACACACACAGTCACACACACACACGGAGATGGGGAAACTCAGTCCCTCCACGGCAGTCAAGCAAGGTGCAGTCACACACACAGAGTCACACACACAGAGTCACACACAGTCACACACACACAGAGTCACACACACACACAGAGATGGGGAAACTCAGTCCCTCCACGGCAGTCAAGCAAGGTGCAGTCACACACACAGACACACAGAGTCACACACACACAGAGTCACACACCCACAGAGTCACACACACACAGAGTCACACACACACAGAGTCACACACACACAGAGTCACACACACACAGAGTCACACACACACACAGAGTCACACACACACACGGAGATGGGGAAACTCAGTCCCTCCACGGCAGTCAAGCAAGGTGGAGTCACACACACACACAGAGTCACACACACACACGGAGATGGGGAAACTCAGTCCCTCCACGGCAGTCAAGCAAGGTGGAGTCACACACAGAGTCACACACACACAGTCACACACAGAGTCACACACACACACACAGAGTCACACACACACAGAGTGACACACACAGAGAGTCACACACACACACGGAGATGGGGAAACTCAGTCCCTCCACGGCAGTCAAGCAAGGTGGAGTCTCACACAGAGTCACACACACACACGGAGATGGGGAAACTCAGTCCCTCCACGGCAGTCAAGCAAGGTGGAGTCTCACACACACACAGAGTCACACACACACAGTCACACACACACACAGAGTCACACACACACACGGAGATGGGGAAACTCAGTCCCTCCACGGCAGTCAAGCAAGGTGGAGTCACACACACACACACACAAAGTCACACACACAGAGTCACACACACACACATGGTGTCACACACACACACGGAGTCACACACACACACACACACGGAGTCACACACACGGTGTCACACACACGGCGTCACACACACACACACACACGGAGTCACACACACACACGGAGTCACACACACACAGAGTCACACACACACAGAGTCACACACACGGAGTCACACACACGGAGTCACACACACACAGACGGAGTCACACACACACACACACAGACGGAGTGACACACACACACGGAGTCACACACACACACACATGGTGTCACACACAGACGGAGTGACACACACACACAGATGGAGTCACACACACACACGGAGTCACACACACACACGGAGTCACACACACACGGAGTCACACACACGGAGTCACACACACGGAGTCACACACACGGAGTCACACACACGGAGTCACACACACACACACGGAGTCACACACACGGAGTCACACACACGGAGTCACACACACGGAGTCACACACACGGAGTCACACACACGGCGTCACACACACACACACGGTATCACACACACACACACACACGGAGTCACACACACACACACGGTATCACACACACACACACACACGGAGTCACACACACACACGGTATCACACACACACACACGGAGTCACACACACACACGGTATCACACACACACACGGAGTCACACACACACACGGTATCAGACACACACACACATAGTCACACACACGGAGTCACACACACACACACACGGAGTCACACACACACGGCGTCACACACACACACACACGGCGTCACACACACACACAGACGGAGTGACACACACACACACACGGCGTCACACACACACACACGGTGTCACACACACACACACACGGAGTGACACACACACACAGACGGAGTGACACACACACACACACACGGAGTGACACACACACGGAGTCACACACACACACGCACGGCGTGACACACACACACACACACGGTGTCACACACACACACGGAGTGACACACACACACACACACGGCGTCACACACACAGACGGAGTGACACACACACACGGAGTGACACACACACACACACACAGACGGAGTGACACACACACACACACGGCGTGTAACACACACAAGCACGGCGTCACACACACACACACGGAGTGACACACACACACAGACGGAGTGACACACACACACACGGAGTGACACACACACGGAGTCACACACACACGCACGGCGTGACACACACACACACGGTGTCACACACAAACACGGAGTGACACACACACACGGAGTCACACACACGGAGTCACACACACACGGAGTCACACACACGGTGTCACACACACACGGAGTCACACACACACGGAGTCACACACACACACATGGTGTCACACACACACACGGAGTCACACACACACACACACACGGAGTCACACACACACACGAAGTCACACACACACAGAGTCACACACACACAGAGTCACACACACACAGTCACACACACGGAGTCACACACACACACACACAGACGGAGTGACACACACACACGGAGTCACACACACACACATGGTGTCACACACAGACGGAGTGACACACACACACGGAGTCACACACACGGAGTCACACACACGGAGTCACACACACACACACGGAGTCACACACACACAGACACGGAGTCACACACACGGAGTCACACACACGGAGTCACACACACGGAGTCACACACACGGAGTCACACACACACACGGTATCACACACACACACGGAGTCACACACACACACGGTATCACACACACACACACAGAGTCACACACACGGAGTCACACACACACACGGAGTCACACACACACGGCGTCACACACACACACAGACGGAGTGACACACACACACACACGGCGTCACACACACACACACGGTGTCACACACACACACACACGGAGTGACACACACACACAGACGGAGTGACACACACACACACACACGGAGTGACACACACACGGAGTCACACACACACACGCACGGCGTGACACACACACACACACACGGTGTCACACACACACACGGAGTGACACACACACACACACACGGCGTCACACACACAGACGGAGTGACACACACACACGGAGTGACACACACACACACACAGACGGAGTGACACACACACACACACACACGGCGTGTAACACACACAAGCACGGCGTCACACACACACGCACGGAGTGACACACACACACACAGACGGAGTGACACACACACACACACGGAGTGACACACACACGGAGTCACACACACACACGCACGGCGTGACACACACACACACGGTGTCACACACACACACACACGGAGTGACACACACACACGGAGTCACACACACGGAGTCACACCACACGGAGTCACACACACGGTGTCACACACACACGGAGTCACACACACACGGAGTCACACACACACACATGGTGTCACACACACACACGGAGTCACACACACACACGGAGTCACACACACACACGGAGTCACACACACACAGAGTCACACACACACAGAGTCACACACACACAGTCACACACACGGAGTCACACACACACACACAGACGGAGTGACACACACACACGGAGTCACACACACACACATGGTGTCACACACAGACGGAGTGACACACACACACAGATGGAGTCACACACACACACACACACGGAGTCACACACACACACACGGAGTCACACACACACACACAGACACGGAGTCACACACACGGAGTCACACACACGGAGTCACACACACGGAGTCACACACACGGCGTCACACACACACACACACACACGGTATCACACACACACACACGGAGTCACACACACACGGTATCACACACACACACACGGAGTCACACACACACACGGTATCACACACACACACACGGAGTCACACACACACACGGTATCACACACACACATGGAGTCACACACACACGGTATCACACACACACACGGTATCACACACACACACACGGAGTCACACACACACACACGGAGTCACACACACACACGGAGTCACACACACACGGCGTCACACACACACACACGGCGTCACACACACACACAGACGGAGTGACACACACACACACACACGGCGTCACACACACACACACGGTGTCACACACACACACACACGGAGTGACACACACACACAGACGGAGTGACACACACACACACACACACACGGAGTGACACACACACGGAGTCACACACACACACGCACGGCGTGACACACACACACACACACGGTGTCACACACACACACGGAGTGACACACACACACACACACGGCGTCACACACACAGACGGAGTGACACACACACACGGAGTGACACACACACACACACACACAGACGGAGTGACACACACACACACACACGGCGTGTAACACACACAAGCACGGCGTCACACACACACGCACGGAGTGACACACACACACACAGACGGAGTGACACACACACACACACGGAGTGACACACACACGGAGTCACACACACACACGCACGGCGTGACACACACACACACGGTGTCACACACACACACACACACGGAGTGACACACACACACGGAGTCACACACACGGAGTCACACACACACGGAGTCACACACACGGTGTCACACACACACGGAGTCACACACACACGGAGTCACACACACACACATGGTGTCACACACACACACGGAGTCACACACACACACGGAGTCACACACACACACACACGGAGTCACACACACACACGGAGTCACACACACACAGAGTCACACACACACAGAGTCACACACACACAGTCACACACACGGAGTCACACACACACACACAGACGGAGTGACACACACACACGGAGTCACACACACACACATGGTGTCACACACAGACGGAGTGACACACACACACAGATGGAGTCACACACAGACACACACACGGAGTCACACACACACACACGGTATCACACACACACACACGGAGTCACACACACACACACGGTATCACACACACACACACGGAGTCACACACACACACGGTATCACACACACACACACGGAGTCACACACACACACGGTATCACACACACACACGGAGTCACACACACACACGGTATCACACACACACACGGTATCACACACACACACACGGAGTCACACACACACACACGGAGTCACACACACACACGGAGTCACACACACACGGCGTCACACACACACACACGGCGTCACACACACACACAGACGGAGTGACACACACACACACACACGGCGTCACACACACACACACGGTGTCACACACACACACACACGGAGTGACACACACACACAGACGGAGTGACACACACACACACACGGAGTGACACACACACGGAGTCACACACACACACACGCACGGCGTGACACACACACACACACGGTGTCACACACACACACGGAGTGACACACACACACACACACGGCGTCACACACACAGACGGAGTGACACACACACACGGAGTGACACACACACACACACACAGACGGAGTGACACACACACACACACACGGCGTGTAACACACACAAGCACGGCGTCACACACACACGCACGGAGTGACACACACACACACACACAGACGGAGTGACACACACACACACACACGGAGTGACACACACACGGAGTCACACACACACACGCACGGCGTGACACACACACACACGGTGTCACACACACACACACACACGGAGTGACACACACACGGAGTCACACACACGGAGTCACACACACACGGAGTCACACACACGGTGTCACACACACACGGAGTCACACACACACGGAGTCACACACACACACATGGTGTCACACACACACACGGAGTCACACACACACACACACGGAGTCACACACACGGCGTCACACACACGGCGTCACACACACACACACGGAGTCACACACACACACGGAGTCACACACACACAGAGTCACACACACACAGAGTCACACACACGGAGTCACACACACGGAGTCACACACACACACACACAGACGGAGTGACACACACACACGGAGTCACACACACACACATGGTGTCACACACAGACGGAGTGACACACACACACAGATGGAGTCACACACACACACACACGGAGTCACACACACACACACGGAGTCACACACACACACGGAGTCACACACACACACGGAGTCACACACACGGAGTCACACACACGGAGTCACACACACACACACGGAGTCACACACACACACAGATACGGAGTCACACACACGGAGTCACACACACGGAGTCACACACACGGAGTCACACACACGGAGTCACACACACACACGGTATCACACACACACACAGGGTCACACACACACACGGTATCACACACACACACACAGTCACACACACACACACACACGGAGTCACACACACACACACGGAGTCACACACACACGGCGTCACACACACACACACACGGCGTCACACACACACACAGACGGCGTCACACACACACACAGACGGAGTGACACACACACACACGGCGTCACACACACACACACACGGTGTCACACACACACACACGGAGTGACACACACAGACGGCGTGACACACACACACGGAGTGACACACGCACACACACACGGCGTGACACCCACACACGGAGTGACACACACACACGGAGTGACACACACACACACACGGCGTCACACACACACACACACACGGAGTGACACACACAGACGGCGTGACACACACACACGGAGTGACACACACACACACACGGTGTCACACACACACACACGGTGTCACACACACACACGGAGTGACACACACACACGGAGTGACACACACAGACGGCGTGACACACACACACGGCGTGACACACGCACACACACACACGGCGTCACACCCACACACACACACAAGGCGTCACACACACACACACACACGGTGTCACACACACACACACGGCGTCACACCCACACACACACACACAAGGCGTCACACACACACACACACACGGTGTCACACACACACACACGGCGTCACACCCACACACACACACACGCACGTCGTGACACACACACACACGGCGTGACACACACACACGGTGTGATACACACACACACACGCACGTCGTGACACACACCCACACACGCACACGTCGTGACACCCCGTGTCAGCTCCCCCTGTGTGCGTCTCTCCCCAGTGGCGCGCTGCCTGAACGTGCGCTACAAGGAGAGTGTCCAGCGGTGCCGGGAGCTGGCATCACGCCTGGCGCGCTTCCTGTGCGACAAGCAGAGCTTCGCCTGCGCCGTGGGGAGCGTCAGCGCCGAGCGGCTCGTCTACGCTCACGCCGTGGAGCTGGTGAGGCACTCGCACACACGCAGACACACACACACAGACACACACACACAGACACATAGACACACATACACACACATAGACACGCGCAGACACACACAGTCACACAGTGACACACACACACACAGACACACACACGCGCAGACACACACACACACACACGCGCAGACACACACAGACACACACACAGACACACACACGCAGACACACACACAGACACACACAGACACACACACACACACACAGACACACACAGACACACACAGACACAGACACACACACGCAGAGACACACACACACACACAGACACACACAGACACACACGCAGACACACACAGACACAGACACACACACGCAGAGACACACACACACACACAGACACACACAGACACACAACAACAACAACCGCCATTCGCCACTAAGTGGCGGTGACGTCACCACGACACTTGTGCCAGGCTATGTGCACCCTGAGGCCACGTGAAGTGTCGAACGCCCGCTGGCAGGAGGTCACGGGGCAGACCCAGGTGCCACGGGTCGACTGACTGAGATGACTGGCTGATGCACCACCTGTGCCCCCTACTGTGCCAACCTGCTGTGCTTTAGCCACCCGGCGCTCCGCTCGTTGTTGTGAGCGTCGCTCCTCCGCCCTCCGTTGTTGTTGGAGGGCGACTGCCTCCAACTGCCCAGTAGCGTCCTTCACGAGCCTCCTCCACAGAGGCCGATCTTGACACTGCTGGTACCGGTCATCGGCAAGTCCACTCAGCTCCACGTCCTCCTGTACCACATCACTCCATCTCTTCTCTAGCCCGTGCCGCGCCCGCTTAGCCCCCTCGATCCGGCTGAACAAAAGCTGTTTCGGCATGCGGTGGCTGGGCATGCGGGCTACATGATAAGCATCATAAGCACACTGCCCAGGTATGGGGAACTCTCCACTCTCTCCACAACTGCCCCATCACCGATTGGGAGTTGTGGGGGTGGAGTGTCCGATGGTACAAAATACCCAGGCAGGTGCTTAGTTTTGGTGGGGCTGATGGTAAGGCCCCACCTCTTAGTGGCACGCTCCAGTCTCAGCAGCAGCGTCTCCAACTCCTCCTCTGACTGAGCAGCTGTTACCAAATCATCAGCATACATAACGTGGTTGAGCAATAGGGAGCCATCCCTTGACCGCACCCGGGCATCGATCAGCCTCCCATTATATCTGTACCATATGGAGATTCCTCCGGTACAGCTATTGAAGGCTTCACGAACTACGTGGTCAAAATAGATGTTAAATAATGTGGGAGCCAGAGGACATCCCTGTCGCACCCCAAGGTGTACAGGGAATGGCTCTGACTCCCGGCCACATAGTTTTACCCGGGCCCGCTCACCATCATGAAGGTTCTTAATGATCAAGAGACAGAGACACACACGCAGACACACCGATACACACGCAGACACGCAGACACACACACAGAGACACAGACATAGACACACACAGACACACACACACACAGACACAGACACACACACAGAGACACACACACACAGACACACACACAGACACACACACAGACACACACACAGACACACACACAGACACACACACAGACACACACACAGACACATACACAGACACACACACAGACACACACACACAGACACACACACACAGATGATGACGACGGTGATGATGATGACGACAATGATGATGTTGATGATGATGATGGTGATGACGATGTTAACGAGGTGATGATGATGTGTAGGTGCGTGCGGCAGCGCTGGATGAGATGTTCCATCGTATGGACGATGACGAGGTGATGATGACGATGTTAACGAGGTGATGGTGACGATGGTGATGACGATGTTAACGAGGTGATGATGATGATGTGTAGGTGTGTGCGACAGCGCTGGACGAGATGTTCCATCACGTGGACGACGAGGTGATGGTGATGGTGATGATGGTGATGATGATGGTGATGATGACGAGGTGATGGTGATGACGATGTTAACGAGGTGATGGTGATGACGATGTTAACGAGGTGATGATGATGATGGTGATGTTAACGAGGTGATGGTGATGACGATGTTAACGAGGTGATGGTGATGATGGCGATGTTAACGAGGTGATGATGATGACGAGGTTAACGAGGTGATGATGACGTGTAGGTGTGTGCGACAGCGCTGGATGAGATGTTCCATCACGTGGACGACGAGGTGATGGTGATGATGATGATGATGATGTTGTTAACGAGGTGATGGTGATGATGGTGATGTTAACGAGGTGATGATGATGACGATGTTAACGAGGTGATGATGATGATGGTGATGATGTGTAGGTGCGTGCGACAGCGCTGGATGAGATGTTCCATCACGTGGACGACGAGGTGATGGTGATGGTGATGATGGTGATGATGATGATGGTGATGATGACGAGGTGATGGTGATGACGATGTTAACGAGGTGATGATGATGTGTAGGTGCGTGCGACAGCGCTCGATGAGATGTTCCATCACGTGGACGACGAGGTGATGGTGATGGTGATGATGGTGATGATGATGATGGTGATGATGACGAGGTGATGGTGATGACGATGTTAACGAGGTGATGATGATGTGTAGGTGCGTGCGACAGCACTGGACGAGATGTTCCATCACGTGGACGACGAGGTGATGTCGCGCTACCGCAAGGCGGCGCTGCTGCTGGATGGTCTGGGCCACCTCGTTACGGAGAGCCAGGACCTGGAGGCCATCGCCAAGTGTGAGTGGACATCATCGTCATCACCTCGTCACCATCATCGTCATCACCTCGTCACCATCACCATCATCATCACCATCACCTCGTCACTATCATCACCACCACCGTCATCATCATCATCACCTCGTCACTATCATCACCACCACCGTCATCATCATCACCACCACCGTCACCATCATCATCATCATCACCTCGTCACCATCATCATCATCACCACCACCGTCATCATCATCACCATCACCTCGTCACTATCATCATCACCATCGTCATCACCACCATCATAGCCATCACCTCGTCACTATCATCACCACCACCGTCATCATCATCGTCATCACCTCGTCACCATAACCACCATCATCACCACCATCATCATCACCACCACCGTCATCATCATCATCACCATCACCTCGTCACTATCATCACCACCACCGTCATCATCATCACCACCACCGTCATCATCATCACCACCACCGTCATCATCATCATCACCATCACCTCGTCACCATCATCATCATCATCACCACCATCGTCATCACCACCATCATCACCATCATCATCACCACCATCACCTCGTCACTATCATCACCACCATCACCACCATCATCGCCAAGTGTGAGTGGACATCATCGTCGCCACCATCACCTCGTCACCACCACCACACCCTCTGTGTGTGCCACAGTGCCGGTAGCCTTCATAGGCGCTGCCGCTACTAGCAGCACTTGCCCCTACAGCCCTGCTAGAGGCTACCTGGGGGAGCTTTGTATCTGTGTGTGCATCATAGGTGGTGCTACTCGCCACTAGCAGCACTTGTCCCTACAGCCCTGCTAGAGGCTACCTGGGGGAGCTTTGTCTGTGTGTGTACATCATAGGTGGTGCTACTCGCCGCTAGCAGCACTTGCCCCTACAGTCTGTTGAGGCTACACGGGTGATCTTTGTGTGTACCTGTGTGTGTGTGTTACACAGACAAACTGTACGTGGAGAGGCACCTGGAGAATCTGCAGCAGCAGCAGCAGCTGGGAGGAGGTTCGGTGGTGGATTACTGAGCCCCCCAGTGCGTGCGTGTGTCACTTACACACACACACGTACACGTGTACACACACACACACGCGTACACACACACACGCGTACACACACACACACGTACACACACACACGTACACACACACACGTACACACGTACACACGTGTACACACACACGTGTACACACACACTCGTGTACACACACACACGTACACACACACACGTACACACACACACACACGTACACACACACACACAGTACACACACACGTACACACACACACACGTACACACACACACACGTACACACACACACACGTACACACACACACACGTACACACACACACACGTACACACACACACGTACATACACACACACGTACACACACACACGTACACACACACACGTACACACACACATGTACACACACACACACGTACACACACACACGTACACACACACACGTACACACACACGTACACACACACGTACACACACACACACATACACACACACACACACGTACACACACACACACACGTACACACACACACACGTACACACACACATGTACACACACACACGTACACACACACACGTACACACGTACACACACACACGTACACACACACGTACACACACACACGTACACACACACACGTACACACACACACGTACACACACACACGTACACACACACACGTACACACACACACGTACACACTCACACGTACACACACACACGTACACACACACACACACGTACACACACACACACACGTACACACACACGCACACGTACACACACACGCACATGTACACACACACGCGTACGCACACACACGCGTACACACACGCGTACACACACGCGTACACACACACGCGTACACACACACGCGTACACACACACGCGTACACACACGCGTACACACACACACACGCGTACACACACACGCGTACACACACACGCGTACACACACACGCGTACACACACACGCGTACACACACACACACGCGTACACACACACACACGCGTACACACACACACACGCGTACACACACACGCGTACACACACACACGCGTACACACACACACACGCGTACGCACACACGCGTGCGCACATACGCGTGCGTACACACACACGCGTACACACACACACGCGCGTACACGCACGTGTACACACACGCGAAGTGTGTGTACTCGACTGGTGTTAGCGTGGTGTGTAGTGTGTGTAGTGTGGTGTTAGCGTGGTGTGTGTAGTGTGGTGTTAGCGTGGTGTGTGTAGTGTGTGTAGTGTGGTGTTAGCGTGGTGTGTGTAGTGTGGTGTTAGCGTGGTGTGTGTAGTGTGTGTAGTGTAGTGTTAGCGTGGTGTGTGTAGTGTGTGTAGTGTGGTGTTAGCGTGGTGTGTGTAGTGTGTGTAGTGTGGTGTTAGTGTGGTGTGTGTAGTGTGTGTAGTGTGGTGTTAGCGTGGTGTGTGTAGTGTGTGTAGTGTGGTGTTAGCGTGGTGTGTGTAGTGTGTGTAGTGTGGTGTGTGTAGTGTGGTGTTAGCGTGGTGTGTGTAGTGTGGTGTTAGCGTGGTGTGTGTAGTGTGGTGTTAGCATGGTGTGTGTAGTGTGTGTAGTGTGTGTAGTGTGGTGTGTGTAGTGTGGTGTTAGCGTGGTGTGTGTAGTGTGGTGTGTGTAGTGTGTGTGGTGTGTGTAGTGTGGTGTTAGCGTGGTGTGTGTAGTGTGGTGTTAGCGTGGTGTGTGTAGTGTGTGGTGTGTGTAGTGTGGTGTGTGTAGTGTGGTGTTAGCGTAGTGTGTGGTGTGTGTAGTGTGGTGTGTGTAGTGTGGTGTTAGCGTGGTGTGTGGTGTGTGTAGTGTGGTGTGTGTAGTGTGGTGTTAGCGTGGTGTGTGTAGTGTGTGTAGTGTAGTGTGTGTAGTGTGGTGTTAGCGTGGTGTGTGTAGTGTGGTGTTAGTGTGGTGTTAGCGTGGTGTGTGTAGTGTGTGTAGTGTGTAGTGTGGTGTGTGTAGTGTAGTGTGTGTGGTGTGTGTAGTGTGGTGTTAGCGTGGTGTGTGTAGTGTGTAGTGTGTGGTGTGGTGTGTCGTGGACACCGCCACTATGGGGGGAGACAAAGGCGGCCGGGCGGGCGTGGTGGTGCTGGCTACCCACCCACCCCCCCGCTCCTCTGTGTGTCTGTCTGTGTGTGTCTGTGTGTGTGTGTATGTGTGTGTGTGTCTCTGTGTATGTGTGTGTGTGTGTCTCTGTGTGTGTGTCTATGTGTGTGTCTGTGTGTGTCTTGTGTGTGTGTCTGTGTGTCTGTGTGTGTGTCTGTGTGTGTGTATATAAATATATAAATAATGGTTAACAATCCCTGCCACAGAAGCCCCCAGATTTCCGGGTTCGACTCCTGCCGGACCTCACCTGGTCCTCACCTGGTCCTCACCTGGTCCTCACCTGGTCCTCACCTGGTCCTCTTGTTCACTACTCAGCTCTGTGTGTGTGTGGATGCGATCCTTGACTTTGTGCTGTGCGAGGAGAGAGGCGAGAGAGAGAGAGGGGGGGGAGAGTGGGGGAGATACACAGGTGGTCTGCAGGCCTGGCCACACAAAGCTACTCACCTGATCACTCACCCACTCACCTAGTCACTCACCTACTCACCTAGTCACTCACCTACTCACCTAGTCACTCACCTAGTCACTCACCTACTCACCTAGTCACTCACCTACTCACCTAGTCACTCACCTACTCACCTAGTCACTCACCTAATCACCCACTCACCTAGTCACTCACCTACTCACTCACCTAGTCACTCACCTACTCACCTAGTCACTCACCTAGTCACTCACCTAGTCACTCACCTACTCACTCACCTAGTCACTCACCTAGTCACTCACCTACTCACCTAGTCACTCACCTAGTCACTCACCTAGTTACCCACCCTCCTAGTCACCCACTCACCTAGTCACTCACTGACCTACTCACCCACTCACCTAGTCACTCACCTACTCACCTAGTCACTCACCTACTCACCTAGTCACTCACCTAGTCACTCACCTACTCACCTAGTCACTCACCCACTCACCTAGTCACTCACCTACTCACTCACCTACTCACCTAGTCACTCACCTACTCACCTAGTCACTCACCTAGTCACTCACCTAGTCACTCACCTACTCACTCACCTAGTCACTCACCTAGTCACTCACCTACTCACCTAGTCACTCACCTAGTCACTCACCTAGTTACCCACCCTCCTAGTCACCCACTCACCTAGTCACTCACTGACCTACTCACCCACTCACCTAGTCACTCACCTACTCACCTCGTCACTCGCCTACTCACCTAGTCACTCACCTAGTCACTCACCTACTCACCTAGTCACTCACCTAGTCACTCACCTACTCACCTAGTCACTCACCTAGTCACTCACCTACTCACCTCGTCACTCACCTACTCACCTAGTCACTCACCTAGTCACTCACCTACTCACCTAGTCACTCACCTAGTCACTCACCCACTCACCTAGTCACTCACCAACTCACCTAGTGACTCACCTAGTCACTCACCTACTCATCTAGTCACTCACCAACTCACCTAGTCACTCACCTAGTTACCCACCCTCCTAGTCACTCACCTAGTCACTCACCTACTCACCTAGTCACTCACCTACTCACCTCGTCACTCGCCTACTCACCTAGTCACTCACCTAGTCACTCACCTAGTCACTCACCTACTCACCTACTCACTCACCTAGTCACTCACCTACTCACTCACCTACTCACTCACCTAGTCACTCACCTAGTCACTCACCTACTCACCTAGTCACTCACCTAGTCACTCACCTAGTTACCCACCCTCCTAGTCACCCACTCACCTAGTCACTCACTGACCTACTCACCCACTCACCTAGTCACTCACCTACTCACCTAGTCACTCGCCTACTCACCTAGTCACTCACCTAGTCACTCACCTACTCACCTAGTTACTCACCTAGTCACTCACCTACTCACCTCGTCACTCGCCTACTCACCTAGTCACTCACCTAGTCACTCACCTACTCACCTAGTCACTCACCTACTCACCTAGGCACTCACCAACTCACCTAGTCACTCACCTAGTCACTCACCTACTCACCTAGTCACTCACCAACTCACCTAGTCACTCACCTAGTTACCCACCCTCCTAGTCACCCACTCACCTGGCCACTCACCCACTGATGTAGGCATTGTCACCACCGCCTTGCGTATTCGCGATTAGAATCTTCACAAGAAGCCGGTTTTATTACTTGAACATGGCTGTGGTGGCGGTGATGGTGGTAGTGGCGGTGATGGTGGTAGTGGCGGTGATGGTGGTAGTGGCGGTGATGGTGGTAGTGGCGGTGATGGTGGTAGTGGCGGTGATGGTGGTAGTGGCGGTGATGGTGGTAGTGGCGGTGATGGTAGTGGTGGTGATAGTGGTAGTGGCGGTGATGGTGGTAGTGGCGGTGATGGTGGTAGTGGCGGTGATGGTGGTAGTGGCGGTGATGGTGGTAGTGGCGGTGATGGTGGGGGTGATGGTAGTGGTAGTGATGGTGGTGGTGATGGTGGTGGTGATGGTGATCGTAGTGGTAGTGATGGTGGTAGTGTTGGTGGTGGTGGTAGTGATGATGGTGGTGGTAGTGATGGTGGTGGTGATGGTGGGGGTGATGGTAGTGGTAGTGATGATGGTGGTGGTAGTGATGGTGGGGGTGATGGTGGGGGTGATGGTAGTGCTAGTGATGATGGTGGTGGTGGTATTGATGGTGGTGTAGTGATGGTGGGGGTGATGGTAGTGATGATGGTGGTGGTAGTGATGGTGGTGTAGTGATGGTGGTGGTGATGGTGGGGGTGATGGTGGTGGTGATGGTGGTGGTGATGGTGGTGGTGATGGTGGGGGTGATGGTGATCGTAGTGGTAGTGATGGTGGTAGTGTTGGTGGTGGTGGTAGTGATGATGGTGGTGGTAGTGATGGTGGTGGTGATGGTGGGGGTGATGGTAGTGGTAGTGATGATGGTGGTGGTAGTGATGGTGGGGGTGATGGTGGGGGTGATGGTAGTGCTAGTGATGATGGTGGTGGTATTGATGGTGGTGTAGTGATGGTGGGGGTGATGGTAGTGATGATGGTGGTGGTAGTGATGGTGGTGTAGTGATGGTGGTGGTGATGGTGGGGGTGATGGTAGTGCTAGTGATGATGGTGGTGGTGGTATTGATGGTGGTGTAGTGATGGTGGGGGTGATGGTAGTGATGATGGTGGTGGTAGTGATGGTGGTGTAGTGATGGTGGTGGTGATGGTGGGGGTGATGGTAGTGATGATGGTGGAGGGGGTGGTAGTGATGGTGGTAGTGGTAGTGGTGGTGATGGTGGGGGTGATGGTAGTGGTAGTGATGATGGTGGTGGTAGTGATGGTGGTAGTGATGGTGGGGGTGATGGTAGTGGTAGTGATGATGGTGATGGTCGTGGTAGTGATGATGGTGGTAGTGGTAGTGGTGGTGATGGTGGGGGTGATGGTAGTGGTAGTGATGATGGTGGTGGTAGTGATGGTGGTGCTGATGGTGGGGGTGATGGTAGTGGTAGTGATGATGGTGATGGTCGTGGTAGTGATGATGGTGGTAGTGATGGTGGTGCTGATGATAGTGCTAGTGATGATGGTGGTGGGGGTGGTAGCGATTGGCTAATATTGCCAGGGCTATGTGCGGCATCCGATTGGCTGAAATGGGACAGGCGCGGCATCGGGCTCAGCACCTGGCTGGCCAATCCGGTGCAGCGGTCAGGGCTCGCGGCCCATTGGCTCGTGACATCTACCGCCATGGGTACAGCTGGTGTCCGATTGGCCAGTTCATTCTTCCAGAGTCCCCTCTGTCATGTTGGAGCCTCTGGCATCGCGTTGCACATCAGCGTGATTTATTTATTGTCATGGTTACGAGGCCCCTTGTCTCTTAGTGTACATATATACAGGACATGCAGAGGAGCACGAAGAGAGGGCCTCTTTTAGGACGTTAAAGAGGACTTGAAGGGTTTATTTCACACACCCCCATGACCGCAGGAATCGTCCGTACGGTGCGGTTCTTTGGGTGAAGTTTACGTGGGTAGAACAGTGTTGTTGTTGTTGTTGTTTTAAAGTGGATCACCACGTTTCGGTCGTCACGCAGGTAACTGTGTGACTGTGTGTGTGTGTGTGACCGTGTGTGACTGTGTGTGTGTGTGTGAGACTGTGTCTGTGTGTGTGTCTGTGTGTGTGTCTGTGTGTGTCTGTGTGACTGTGTCTGTGTGTGACTGTGTGTGTGTGTGTGTCTGTGTGTGTGTGTGTGTCTGTGACTGTGTGTGTGTGTGTCTGTGTGTGTGACTGTGTCTGTGTGTGTCTGTGTGTGTGTCTGTGTGTGTGTCTGTGTGTGTCTGTGTGACTGTGTCTGTGTGTGACTGTGTGTCTGTGTGTCTGTGTGTGACTGTGTGTGTGTGTGTGTCTGTGTGTGTGTCTGTGTGTGTGTCTCTGTGTGTGTGTCTCTGTGTGTGTCTGTGTCTCTGTGTGTGTGTGTGTCTGTGACTGTGTGTGTGTGACTGTGTGTCTGTATGTGTGTGTGTGTGTCTGTATGTGTGTGTGTGTGTGTCTGTATGTGTGTGTGTGTCTGTGTGTGTGTCTGTGTGTGTGACTGTGTGTGTGTGAAGCCAGCTGCCTGTGTGGTGATGGAAACGTCGTGACCTATTTGCCTGTGTGGTTGTTGTTGTTGTTATTATTATTAAGTCTTCTGCGTCAGTGACTTCAGCGACAGAAGCACAGAGTGAGCTAAAGAGGAGTTTGTAATAAATAAATAATTAACGCGTCATGTAACCTTACGCCATACAAGAAAGTAGTTCCCTTGTGTATTGTGTCACTGTGTGTGTGACTGTGTGTGTGACTGTGTGTGTGTCTGTGTGTGTAACTGTGTATGACTGTGTGTGTCACTGTGTGTGTGACTGTGTGTGTGTGTCACTGTGTGTGTCACGGTGTGTGAGTGTATGTGTGACAGAGTAGAGGCTGCCACTCCTCTGTCGGGAGCTGGACCAGTACCGCCTGGATCTATGCGGCATTCAGGAGGTCCGGTGGACCGGCTCTGGCTCTTGCCACCATGAGGGGTGGACAGTCCTCTACTCGGGGCAGCAGACTGCCAAACAACAGGGTGTGGCTCTTCTTTTGAACAAAAGAATGAAGGGGGCGTGGGAGCGTGGCGGTGAGGTGTGGGAAGCTGTAAGCCCCAGGCTACTTTGGGCTCGCCTTCCCATCAACCGGAGGCGAGGAATGGTGGTCGTGGTTACTTATGCCCCCACCGAAGATGAACATCCGTGGAGGGATGCAGGCAAAGCCGATGAGTCAGATGCCTTCTATGACCTGTCACAGGTGCTGGTTAAAGTGGCCCCTCGGGATAGAGTCATGTTGGGTGACTTCAATGCCCGAGTTGGTCATGATACTGGCACCTGGTCTGGAGTGATTGGAGGGCATGGGCCAGATCAGCTCAATAACAACGGTAGGAGGCTGCTAGATTTTTGTGCAGCCCATGGGCTTGTAATTACCAACACGCTGTTCCGGCATCGGCGCATCCACACAACATCATGGATGCATGCCGGGTCCAAGCAAGAACATCTGCTGGACTACATAGTGACGGACCAGCAAATGCGAGCCCATGTCCTTGACACCAGGACCTACCGTGGAGCTGATCTGCCCTCTGACCATCGACTAGTCATCTGTAAGATGCGCCTGCCATTCTTCCACTCCGGTGGTGGGTGTACACCCAGGACCCCATTCCAACATAAAGTGGCCTGGTCTCAGTTATCTGATGAAAGTTGCAAGCGAGAATTTCATCATCGCTTGCGGCTGGGATTGGCATCGTCCCCGACTCCTCCTGATGTCGAGGGTAAATGGGCGAGGTTTAGGACTGTGACTCATGCAGCTGCAATGGCTGCTTTGGGTACGCGGTCCAGACCTCCCCAGAGACCCTGGCTGACAGAGGAGGTGTTCAGGATGGTTGAGAAAAAGCGACAGGCCCACTGTCATCGGCTACAGAATCCCACGTCAGAGAATGAGGAGGCTTACCGCTGCCTTCGCTCGGAGGTTCGGAGAGCCGTGAGGCGCTGCAAGGATGGGTGGTGGTCGCGGGTTGCTGAGGAGATGGAGTCTGCCTCAGTGGCCCGTGATCACAAATCTCTATTTAACTCCATCAAAAAAGTAACCTGCAGCACCACACCTATTACCATCATTAGGGGAAAAAACGGTGATCCAATCTCCGACCCCCAGGAACAGGTTCGCAGATTTGCTGAGCATTTCTGTGAGGTCCTGGGGGAGGGAAAATCCCTCAGCCAGGAAAACATCGTGGCACAAAGTGAGGATGACCCTGCTGAGGCTGCGGTGCCTCAAATATTGGAAGAAGTCACCCCCTGTGAGTGGCTGGCTGAGGTGCCATCTGCTGAGGAAGTATTGAAGGCGATCCGGAGTCTGAGACCAGGAAAGGCAGCGGGCAGAGATGATCTCCCAAGCGAAATGCTGAGGGAGGGTGGCGTTTGTGCACAGACTGCCCTATATGACATCATAACAACAGTCTGGACCACTGGACGGGTTCCGCAGGATTGGAAGGATGCCCTGGTGGTCCCCCTTTTTAAGAAGGGGGACCGCACAGACTGTAACAACTACAGGGGCATCTCACTCCTCAGTGTGCCGGGAAAGGTCCTGGCAAGGATTATTCAGCATCGCCTTGCCAGGCACGCTGAGGAGAGGCTTGCGGAGCCCCAATGCGGTTTCAGGAAAGGGCGGTCCTGCACAGATGCCATATTTTCTGTCCGTCTGCTACAGCAGAGGTGTAGGGAATTCCAACAAGACCTACATCTCTGCTTTATTGACCTGGTCAAGGCCTATGATACCATCAGTAGGCCTGGGCTCTGGGTCGTTCTTCGTGCTTTTGGAGTACCTGACCCTCTGCTCACGATCATTAAGGACCTTCATGATGGTGAGCGGGCCCGGGTAAAACTACGTGGCCGGGAGTCAGAGCCATTCCCTGTACACCTTGGGGTGCGACAGGGATGTCCTCTGGCTCCCACATTATTTAACATCTATTTTGACCACGTAGTTCGTGAAGCCTTTAATAGCTGTACCGGGGGAATCTCCATATGGTACAGATATAATGGGAGGCTAATCGATGCCCGGGTGTGGTCAAGGGATGGGTCCCTATTGCTCAACCACGTTATGTATGCTGATGATTTGGTAATAGCTGCTCAGTCAGAGGAGGAGTTGGAGACGCTGCTGCTGAGACTGGAGCGTGCCACTAAGAGGTGGGGCCTTACCATCATCCCCACCAAAACTAAGCACCTGCCTGGGTATTTTGTACCATCGGACACTCCACCCCCACAACTCCCAATCGGTGATGGGGCAGTTGTGGAGAGAGTGGAGAGTTTCCCATACCTGGGCAGTGTGCTTATGACTGGCTCCAGTTTAACAGCAGAGGTCTCACTCCGAATCAGTCGAGCGGCAATATCTTTTCATCGGTTGTGTAA
>NW_027422628.1:0-22500 GCF_048934315.1 Petromyzon marinus
TCTCTCTCACCTGATGACGATTGCTAGTGCGGCAATCGTCATCAGGCGAGAGACAGAGAGAGGAGAGAGACCAGGGTGTCTCTCTCTGTCTCTCTCTCTCACCTGATGACGATTGTTAGTGCGGCAATCGTCATCAGGAGAGAGAGAGAGAGAGACCAGGGTGTCTCTCTCTGTCTCTCTCTCTCTCTCACCTGATGATGATTGTTAGTGCGGCAATCGTCATCAGGAGAGAGAGAGAGACCAGGGTGTCTCTCTCTCTGTCTCTCTCTCTCTCTCACCTGATGATGATTGTTAGTGCAGCAATCGTCATCAGGTGAGAGAGAGAGAGAGACCAGGGTGTCTCTCTCTCTGTCTCTCTCTCTCTCTCACCTGATGATGATTGTTAGTGCGGCAATCGTCATCAGGTGAGAGAGAGACAGAGAGAGAGACACCCTGGTCTCTCTCCTCTCTTTCTCTTACTCTCACCTGATGATGATTGCTAGTGCAGCAATCGTCATCAGACGAGAGAGACACCCTGGTCTCTCTCTCTCTCTCTCACCTGATGACGATTGCCGCACTAGCAATCGTCATCAGGAGAGAGAGAGAGACACCCTGGTCTCTCTCTCTCTCTCTCACCTGATGACGATTGCCGCACTAGCAATCGTCATCAGGAGAGAGAGAGAGAGACCAGGGTGTCTCTCTCTCTGTCTCTCTCTCACCTGATGACGATTGCTAGTGCGGCAATCGTCATCAGGAGAGAGAGAGAGAGGAGAGAGACCAGGGTGTCTCTCTCTGTCTCTCTCACCTGATGACGATTGCTGCACTAGCAATTGTCATCAGGTGAGAGGGAGAGAGAGAGAGAGAGAGACCAGGGTGTCTGTCTCTCTCTCACCTGATGACGATTGCTGCACTAGCAATCGTCATCAGGTGAGAGAGAGAGAGAGAGGAGAGAGACCAGGGTGTCTCTCCTCTGTCTCTCTCACCTGATGACGATTGCTAGTGCGGCAATCGTCATCAGGTGAGAGAGAGAGAGAGAGGAGAGAGACCAGGGTGTCTCTCTCTGTCTCTCTCACCTGATGACGATTGCTAGTGCGGCAATCGTCATCAGGTGAGAGAGAGAGAGAGAGGAGAGAGACCAGGGTGTCTCTCTCTGTCTCTCTCACCTGATGACGATTGCTAGTGCGGCAATCGTCATCAGGAGAGAGAGAGAGAGAGAGGAGAGAGACCAGGGTGTCTCTCTCTGTCTCTCTCACCTGATGACGATTGCTGCACTAGCAATTGTCATCAGGTGAGAGGGAGAGAGAGAGAGAGAGACCAGGGTGTCTGTCTCTCTCTCACCTGATGACGATTGCTGCACTAGCAATCGTCATCAGGTGAGAGAGAGAGAGAGAGGAGAGAGACCAGGGTGTCTCTCCTCTGTCTCTCTCACCTGATGACGATTGCTAGTGCGGCAATCGTCATCAGGTGAGAGAGAGAGAGGAGAGAGAGAGACCAGGGTGTCTCTCCTCTGTCTCTCTCACCTGATGACGATTGCTAGTGCGGCAATCGTCATCAGGTGAGAGAGAGAGAGAGAGACCAGGGTGTCTCTCTCGTCTGATGACGATTGCTGCACTAGCAATCATCATCAGGTGAGAGTAAGAGAAAGAGAGGAGAGAGACCAGGGTGTCTCTCTCTCTGTCTCTCTCTCACCTGATGACGATTGTTAGTGCGGCAATCGTCATCAGGAGAGAGAGAGAGAGAGACCAGGGTGTCTCTCTCTCTCTCACCTGATGACGATTGCCGCACCAGCAATCGTCATCAGGTGAGAGAGAGAGAGAGAGACCAGGGTGTATGTATATGTGTGTGTGTGTTTGTCTATGTGTATGTCACTGTGTGTATGTATATGTGTGTGGGTGTGTCACTGTATGTGTATATGTGTGTATGTATATATGTGTGTGTGTGTCTGTGTGAGTGTCTGTGTGTGTCTGTGTGTGTGTCACTGTGTGTGTCACTGTGTGTGTGTGTCACTGTGTGTGTGTGTCACTGTGTGTGTGTCACTGTGTGTGTGTGTGTCACTGTGTGTGTGTGACTGTATGTGTATTTGTGTGTATGTATATGTGTGTGTGTCACTGTGTGTGTGTGACTGTATGGTAATATGTGTGTATGTATGTGTGTGTGTCACTATGTGTGTGTGTGTCACTGTATGTGTATATGTGTGTATGTATATGTGTGTGTGTGTTTGTCTATGTGTATGTCACTGTGTGTATGTATATGTGTGTGTGTGTGTGACTGTGTGTGTATGTATGTGTGTGTGTGTCACTGTGTGTGTGTGTGTGTCACTGTGTGTGTGTGTCACTGTGTGTGTGTGTGTCACTGTGTGTGTGTGTCACTGTGTGTGTCACTGTGTGTGTGTGTCACTGTGTGTGTGTCACTGTGTGTGTGTCACTGTGTGTGTATGTCACTGTGTGTGTGTGACTGTATGTGTATATGTGTGTATGTATATGTGTGTGTGTCACTGTGTGTGTGTGTGACTGTATGGTAATATGTGTGTATGTATGTGTGTGTGTCACTATGTGTGTGTGTGTCACTGTATGTGTATATGTGTGTATCTATATGTGTGTGTGTGTTTGTCTATGTGTATGTCACTGTGTGTATGTATATGTGTGTGTGTGTGTGTGTGACTGTGTGTGTATGTATGTGTGTGTGTGTCACTGTGTGTGTGTGTGTGTCACTGTGTGTGTGTGTGTGTCACTGTGTGTGTGTGTGTCACTGTGTGTGTGTGTGTGTCACTGTGTGTGTGTGTGACTGTGTGTGTATATATATGTGTGTGTGTGTGTTTGTCTATGTGTGTGTCACTGTGTGTATGTATATGTGTGTGTGTGTTTGTCTATGTGTATGTCACTGTGTGTATGTATATGTGTGTGTGTGTTTGTCTATGTGTATGTGTGACTGTGTGTGTATATATATGTGTATGTGTGTGTTTGTGTTTGTCTATGTGTATGTCACTGTATGTATATGTATATGTGTGTATGTGTGTGACTTTGTGTGTATGTATGTGTGTGTCACTGTGTGTGTGTCACTGTGTGTGTATGTGTGTATGTGTGTGTCACTGTGTGTGTGTGTCACCCTGTATGTGTGTGACTGTGTGTGTATGTGTGTATATATATGTGTGTGTGTCACTGTATGTGTATATGTGTGTATGTATATGTGTGTATGTATATGTGTGTATATGTATATATGTGTGTGTGTGACTGTATGTGTATATGTGTGTATGTGTGTGTGTGTGTGTGTTTGTCTATGTGTATGTCACTGTGTGTATGTATATGTGTGTGTGTGTATGTGTGTATGTATATGTGTTTGTCTATGTGTGTGTGTATGTCACTGTGTCCGGCAAAACAACCCCCTACCTCCTCGCGGTGCCGGACGGGCAACTCTCTCGTGGACAGCGCTGTGGGGGGAGATCCAATTTTGATTGGCTCCTCCCCTCATGGCATATGTGTCCACCACAGGGGCTAAACGGGGGCTCTGGACGGGTGCGAGGGGCTGGTAACCCCTCCACCTTCAATTAATTACCACGAAACTACGAATTAAACTGAAATATGTAACAACTAAGCTTGTGCCGGAGGCCCCGGGGGGCCAGGCGTCTATGACGTCTCCTGGCCAAACCCCAATTGGCGGAGCCAGGAGATTGAATACCTACCCTCGGGGCTACTCCAGAAACAACGAAAAGCCACTACGGTTGGCCACGTGGAATGTTCGAACACTCACTGCAGAGGAGAGGCTGCCACTCCTCTGTCGGGAGCTGGACCGGTACCGCCTGGATCTATGCGGCATTCAGGAGGTCCGGTGGACGGGCTCTGGCTCCTGCCACCATGAGGGGTGGACAGTCCTCTACTCGGGGCAGCAGACTGCCAAACAACAGGGTGTGGGTCTTCTTTTGAACAAAAGAATGAAGGGGGCGTGGGAGCGTGGCGGTGAGGTGTGGGAAGCTGTAAGCCCCAGGCTACTTTGGGCTCGCCTTCCCATCAACCGGAGGCGAGGAATGGTGGTCGTGGTTACTTATGCCCCCACCGAAGATGAACATCCGTGGAGGGATGCAGGCAAAGCCGATGAGTCAGATGCCTTCTATGACCTCCTGTCACAGGTGCTGGCTAAAGTGGCCCCTCGGGATAGAGTCATCATGTTGGGTGACTTCAATGCCCGAGTTGGTCATGATACTGGCACCTGGTCTGGAGTGATTGGAGGGCATGGGCCAGATCAGCTCAATAACAACGGTAGGAGGCTGCTAGATTTTTGTGCAGCCCATGGGCTTGTAATTACCAACACGCTGTTCCGGCATCGGCGCATCCACACAACATCATGGATGCATGCCGGGTCCAAGCAAGAACATCTGCTGGACTACATAGTGACGGACCAGCGAATGCGAGCCCATGTCCTTGACACCAGGACCTACCGTGGAGCTGATCTGCCCTCTGACCATCGACTAGTCATCTGTAAGATGCGCCTGCCATTCTTCCACTCCGGTGGTGGGTGTACACCCAGGACCCCATTCCAACCTAAAGTGGCCTGGTCTCAGTTATCTGATGAAAGTTGCAAGCGAGAATTTCATCATCGCTTGCGGCTGGGATTGGCATCGTCCCCGACTCCTCCTGATGTCGAGGGTAAATGGGCGGGGTTTAGGACTGTGACTCATGCAGCTGCAATGGCTGCTTTGGGTACGCGGTCCAGACCTCCCCAGACACCCTGGATGACAGAGGAGTTGTTCAGGATGGTTGAGAAAAAGCGACAGGCCCACTGTCATCGGCTACAGAATCCCACGTCAGAGAATGAGGAGGCTTACCGCAGCCTTCGCTCAGAGGTTCGGAGAGCCGTGAGGCGCTGCAAGGATGGGTGGTGGTCGCGGGTTGCTGAGGAGATGGAGTCTGCCTCAGTGGCCCGTGATCACAAATCTCTATTTAACTCCATCAAAAAAGTAACCTGCAGCGCCACACCTATTACCATCATTAGGGGAAAAAACGGTGATCCAATTTCCGACCCCCAGGAACAGGTTCGCAGATTTGCTGAGCATTTCTGTGAGGTCCTGGGGGAGGGAAAATCCCTCAGCCAGGAAAACATCGTGGCACAAAGTGAGGATGACCCTGCTGAGGCTGCGGTGCCTCAAATATTGGATGAAGTCACCCCCTGTGAGTGGCTGGCTGAGGTGCCAGCTGCTGATGAAGTATTGAAGGCGATCCGGAGTCTGAGACCAGGAAAGGCAGCGGGCAGAGATGATCTCCCAAGCGAAATGCTGAGGGAGGGTGGCGTTTGTGCACAGACTGCCCTATATGACATCATAACAACAGTCTGGACCACTGGACGGGTTCCGCAGGATTGGAAGGATGCCCTGGTGGTCCCCCTTTTTAAGAAGGGGGACCGCACAGACTGTAACAACTACAGGGGCATCTCACTCCTCAGTGTGCCGGGAAAGGTCCTGGCAAGGATTATTCAGCATCGCCTTGCCATGCACGCTGAGGAGAGGCTTGCGGAGCCCCAATGCGGTTTCAGGAAAGGGCGGTCCTGCACAGATGCCATATTTTCTGTCCGTCTGCTACAGCAGAGGTGTAGGGAATTCCAACAAGACCTACATCTCTGCTTTATTGACCTGGTCAAGGCCTATGATACCATCAGTAGGCCTGGGCTCTGGGTCGTTCTTCGTGCTATTGGAGTACCGGACCCTCTGCTCACGATCATTAAGGACCTTCATGATGGTGAGTGGGCCCGGGTAAAACTACGTGGCCGGGAGTCAGAGCCATTCCCTGTACACCTTGGGGTGTGACAGGGATGTCCTCTGGCTCCCACATTATTTAACATCTATTTTGACCACGTAGTTCGTGAAGCCTTCAATAGCTGTACCGGGGGAATCTCCATATGGTACAGATATAATGGGAGGCTAATCGATGCCCGGGTGCGGTCAAGGGATGGCTCCCTATTGCTCAACCACGTTATGTATGCTGATGACTTGGTAATAGCTGCTCAGTCAGAGGAGGAGTTGGAGACGCTGCTGCTGAGACTGGAGCGTGCCACTAAGAGGTGGGGCCTTACCATCAGCCCCACCAAAACTAAGCACCTGCCTGGGTATTTTGTACCATCGGACACTCCACCCCCACAACTCCCAATCGGTGATGGGGCAGTTGTGGAGAGAGTGGAGAGTTTCCCATACCTGGGCAGTGTGCTTATGACTGGCTCCAGTTTAACAGCAGAGGTCTCACTCCGAATCAGTCGAGCGGCAATATCTTTTCATCGGTTGCGTAACGCTGTGTGGAAGCTACCTGGTCTGTCGCTCCGCACTAAGCTTCAGGTCTTCTCGGCCACGGTCATTCCCTCCCTTCTCTACGCTTGCGAAACGTGGACCCCCCTAATGGAACATCTTCGCCGGTTAGAAACATTTAGGCTGGCCTGCCTACGATCCATCCTGGGTTTAACCAGACTGGATTGTGTGAGGAGCTCACAAATCCTTGAAAGATCTGGGCAGGGTCCCATCGGTGAGCTCCTCCGGCAGGCAAGGCTGCGATGGCTGGGTCATGTAGCCCGCATGCCCAGCCACCCCATGCCGAAACAGCTTTTGTTTGGCCGGATTGAGGGGGCTAAGCGGGCACGGCACGGGCTAGAGAAGAGATGGAGTGATGTGGTACAGGAGGACGTGGAGCTGAGTGGACTTGCCGATGACTGGTACCAGCGGTGTCAAGATCGGCCTCTGTGGAGGAGGCTCGTGAAGGATGCTACTGGGCAGTTGGAGGCAGTCGCCCTCCAACAACAACGGAGGGCGGAGGAGCGACGCTCAGAACAACGAGCGGAGCGCCGGGTGGCTAAAGCACAGCAGGTTGGCACAGTAGGGGGCACAGGTGGTGCATCAGCCAGTCATCTCAGTCAGTCGACCCGTGGCACCTGGGTCTGCCCCGTGACCTCCTGCCAGCGGGCGTTCGACACTTCACGTGGCCTCAGGGTGCACATAGCCTGGCACAAGCGTCGTGGTGACGTCACCGCCACTTAGTGGCGAATGGCGGTTGTTGTTGTTGTTGTGTGTCACTGTGTGTGTGTCTATGTGTGTGTGTGTGTTTGTCTATGTGTGTGTGTGTGTGTTTGTCTATGTGTGTTTGTCTATGTGTGTGTGTGTGTTTGTTTGTCTATGTGTGTGTGTGTTTGTCTATGTGTGTGTGTGTCACTGTGTGTGTGTCACTGTGTGTGTGTGTGTGTCACTGTGTGTGTGTGTCACTGTGTGTGTGTCTATGTGTGTGTGTGTTTGTCTATGTGTGTGTGTGTGTGTGTTTGTCTATGTGTGTTTGTCTATGTGTGTCTATGTGTGTGTGTGTCTATGTGTGTTTGTCTATGTGTGTGTTTGTCTATGTGTGTTTGTCTATGTGTGTGTGTGTGTTTGTCTATGTGTGTGTGTGTTTGTCTATGTGTGTGTGTTTGTCTATGTGTGTGTCTATGTGTGTGTGTGTTTGTCTATGTGTGTGTGTGTGTTTGTCTATGTGTGTGTGTGTTTATCTATGTGTGTGTGTGTGTGTTTGTTTGTCTATGTGTGTGTGTGTTTGTC
Organism: Petromyzon marinus; assembly: GCF_048934315.1. Classification (NCBI taxonomy): domain Eukaryota; kingdom Metazoa; phylum Chordata; class Hyperoartia; order Petromyzontiformes; family Petromyzontidae; genus Petromyzon; species Petromyzon marinus. The sequence continues at coordinate 7,535 of NW_027422628.1, forward strand.
TATGTGTTTGTGTGTCACTGTGTGTGTGTCACTGTGTGTGTGTGTCACTGTGTGTGTGTCTATGTGTGTGTGTGTGTTTGTCTATGTGTGTGTGTGTGTGTTTGTCTATGTGTGTTTGTCTATGTGTGTCTATGTGTGTGTGTGTCTATGTGTGTTTGTCTATGTGTATGTGTCTATGTGTGTGTGTCTATATGTGTGTGTCTATGTGTGTGTGTGTGTCTATGTGTGTGTGTGTGTCTATGTGTGTGTGTGTCTATGTGTGTGTGTCTATGTGTGTGTGTGTTTGTCTATGTGTGTGTGTGTCTATGTGTGTGTGTGTTTGTCTATGTGTGTGTGTGTTTGTCTATGTGTGTGTGTCTATGTGTGTGTGTTTGTCTATGTGTGTGTGTCACTGTGTGTGTGTGTCTATGTGTGTGTGTTTGTCTATGTGTATGTGTCTATGTGTGTGTGTGTGTCTATGTGTGTGTGTGTCTATGTGTGTGTGTTTGTCTATGTGTGTTTGTCTATGTGTGTGTGTGTCTATGTGTGTGTCTATGTGTGTGTGTTTGTCTATGTGTGTGTGTTTGTCTATGTGTGTGTGTGTTTGTCTATGTGTGTGTGTGTCTATGTGTGTTTGTCTATGTGTGTGTGTGTCTATGTGTGTGTGTGTCTATGTGTGTGTGTCTATGTGTGTGTGTGTCTATGTGTGTGTTTGTCTATGTGTGTGTGTGTCTATGTGTGTGTGTCTATGTGTGTGTGTCTATGTGTGTGTCACTGTGTGTATGTGTCTATGTGTCTATGTGTGTGTTTGTCTATGTGTGTGTGTCTATGTGTGTTTGTCTATGTGTGTGTGTCTACGTGTGTGTGTGTCTATGTGTGTGTGTGTGTGTCTATGTGTGTTTGTCTATGTGTATGTGTGTCTATGTGTGTTTGTCTATGTGTGTTTGTCTATGTGTGTGTGTGTCTATGTGTGTGTGTCTATGTGTGTGTGTGTCTATGTGTGTGTCTATGTGTGTGTGTCACTGTGTGTGTGTGTCACTATGTGTGTGTGTCACTGTGTGTGTGTGTCACTGTGTCTATGTATGTGTGTGTGTGTGTCTATGTGTGTGTGTGTGTTTGTCTATGTGTGTGTGTTTGTCTATGTGTGTGTGTTTGTCTATGTGTGTGTGTGTCTATGTGTGTTTGTCTATGTGTGTGTGTCTATGTGTGTGTGTCTATGTGTGTGTGTCTATGTGTGTGTGTGTCTATGTGTGTGTGTCTATGTGTGTGTTTGTCTATGTGTGTGTGTGTGTCTATGTGTGTGTGTCTATGTGTGTGTGTCTATGTGTGTGTCACTGTGTGTATGTGTCTATGTGTATATGTGTGTGTTTGTCTATGTGTGTGTGTCTATGTGTGTTTGTCTATGTGTGTGTGTCTATGTGTGTGTGTCTATGTGTGTGTGTCTATGTGTGTTTGTCTATGTGTATGTGTGTCTATGTGTGTTTGTCTATGTGTGTTTGTCTATGTGTGTGTGTGTCTATGTGTGTGTGTCTATGTGTGTGTGTGTCTATGTGTGTGTGTGTCACTATGTGTGTGTGTCACTGTGTGTGTGTGTCACTGTGTCTATGTATGTGTGTGTGTGTCTATGTGTGTGTCTATGTGTGTGTGTGTGTCTATGTGTGTGTGTCTATGTGTGTGTGTGTGTGTCTATGTGTGTGTGTGTCTATGTGTGTTTGTCTATGTGTGTGTGTGTCACTGTGTGTGTGTCACTGTGTGTGTGTCTATGTGTGTGTGTCTATGTGTGTTTGTGTTTGTCTATGTGTGTGTGTCTATGTGTGTGTCTATGTGTGTGTGTCTATGTGTCTATGTGTATGTGTCTATGTGTGTGTGTCTATGTGTCTATGTGTGTGTGTCTATGTGTGTGTGTGTTTGTCTATGTGTGTGTGTGTCACTGTGTGTGTGTCTATGTGTGTGTGTTTGTCTATGTGTGTTTGTCTATGTGTGTGTGTGTGTTTGTCTATGTGTGTGTGTTTGTCTATGTGTGTGTGTGTGTTTGTCTATGTGTGTGTGTCTATGTGTGTTTGTCTGTGTGTGTGTTTGTCTATGTGTGTGTGTGTCTATGTGTGTGTCTATGTGTGTGTGTCTATGTGTGTGTGTTTGTCTATGTGTGTGTCTATGTGTGTGTGTCTATGTGTGTGTGTGTCTATGTGTGTGTTTGTCTATGTGTGTGTGTGTCTATGTGTGTGTGTCTATGTGTGTGTGTCTATGTGTGTGTCACTGTGTGTATGTGTCTATGTGTCTATGTGTGTGTTTGTCTATGTGTGTGTGTCTATGTGTGTTTGTCTATGTGTGTGTGTCTATGTGTGTGTGTCTGTGTGTGTGTGTGTCTATGTGTGTTTGTCTATGTGTATGTGTGTCTATGTGTGTTTGTCTATGTGTGTTTGTCTATGTGTGTGTGTGTCTATGTGTGTGTGTCTATGTGTGTGTGTGTCTATGTGTGTGTGTCTATGTGTGTGTGTCACTGTGTGTGTGTGTCACTATGTGTGTGTGTCACTGTGTGTGTGTGTCACTGTGTCTATGTATGTGTGTGTGTGTCTATGTGTGTGTCTATGTGTGTGTGTGTGTCTATGTGTGTGTGTGTGTGTCTATGTGTGTGTGTGTGTCTATGTGTGTGTGTGTCTATGTGTGTTTGTCTATGTGTGTGTGTGTCACTGTGTGTGTGTCTATGTGTGTGTGTCTATGTGTGTTTGTCTATGTGTGTGTGTGTGTGTGTCTATGTGTGTGTCTATGTGTGTGTGTCTATGTGTCTATGTGTATGTGTCTATGTGTGTGTGTCTATGTGTCTATGTGTGTGTGTGTCTATGTGTGTGTGTGTTTGTCTATGTGTGTGTGTGTGTCACTGTGTGTGTGTCTATGTGTGTGTGTTTGTCTATGTGTGTTTGTCTATGTGTGTGTGTGTTTGTCTATGTGTGTGTGTTTGTCTATGTGTGTGTGTGTTTGTCTATGTGTGTGTGTCTATGTGTGTTTGTCTATGTGTGTGTGTCTATGTGTGTTTGTCTATGTGTGTGTGTGTTTGTCTATGTGTGTGTCTATGTGTGTGTGTCTATGTGTGTGTGTGTTTGTCTATGTGTGTGTCTATGTGTGTGTGTCTATGTGTGTGTGTCTATGTGTGTGTGTTTGTCTATGTGTGTGTGTTTGTCTATGTGTGTGTGTGTGTCTATGTGTGTGTCTATGTGTGTGTCTATGTGTGTTTGTCTATGTGTCTGTGTGTTTGTCTATGTGTGTGTCTATGTGTGTGTCTATGTGTGTTTGTCTATGTGTCTGTGTGTTTGTCTATGTGTGTGTGTGTTTGTCTATGTGTGTGTGTGTCTATGTGTGTGTGTCACTGTGTGTGTGTGACACTGTGTCTGTGTGTGTGTCTATGTGTCTATGTGTCTAAGTGTGTGTGTGTGTCTATGTGTGTGTCTATGTGTGTTTGTCTATGTGCAGGTGACTCCGCTCGGCTCGTCTGCCTGCATCACGGCGCTGTCCCTCGTTGAGGACCTCCAGGGCAGCACCGTGGAGAAAGTGAACAGCCGGACACACCACAAAGTGTCAGGCCTACACCAGTAGGCACACACACAGTGACACACACAGTGACACACACACACAGTGACACAGTGACACACACAGTGACACACACACACAGTGACACACACACAGTGACACACACACAGTGACACACACAGTGACACACACACAGTGACACACACAGTGACAAAGATACAAAGATCCCCCATATAGCCTTAACAGACTGTAGGGGCAAGTGCTGTTTGCGAGCACCTATGAAGGCCGGAACGGTACACGAGGGGGTGGGTGGCCAGCACCACGCCCGACCGCCTTTGTCTCCCTAGTGGCAATGTTTACACACCGCACCAGGTACTCATTTGAGGCTGAGTCGACCTAGGGGAGGCCCGGGACCGGTTCAGATAATCGTCACTGGGTGTTGGCCGTGAGCAGGAATTGAACCCGGGTCGCCAAGTTCTTAGCGTAGCGTAGCGCTAACCGCTACACTATCGCTCCCACAGTGACACACACAGTGACACACACACACAGTGACACACACACACAGTGACACACACAGTGACACACACAGTGACACACACACAGTGACACACACACAGTGACACACACAGTGACACACACAGTGACACACACACAGTGACACACACACAGTGACACACACACAGTCACACACACACAGTGACACACACACACAGTGACACACACACACAGTGACACACACACACCCGGACACACCACAAAGTGTCAGGCCTACACCAGTAGGCACACACACAGTGACACACACACAGTGACACACACACACAGTGTACACACACACACAGTGACACACACACACAGTGACACACACACAGTGACACACACACACAGTGACACACACACAGTGACACACACACACAGCCGGACACACCACAAAGTGTCAGGCCTACACCAGTAGGCACACACAGTGACACACACAGTGACACACACACACAGTGACACACACACAGTGACACACACATAGTGACACACACACAGTGACACACACAGTGAGTGAATGAGTAGGTGAGTGGGTGAGTGGCTGAGTGGGTTGAGTGAGTGGGTGAGTGGTTGAGTGAGTTAGTGGCTGAGTGGCTGAGTGGGTGGGTTAGTGAGTGAGTGGCTGAGTGAGTGACTGAGTGGCTGAGTGAGTGAGTGGCTGAATGAGTGGCTGTGTGAGTGGCTGAGTGACTGAGTGGCTGACTGAGTGAGTGGCTGAGTGAGTGAGTGGCTGAGTGAGTGGTGAGTAGTGAGTGAGTGAGTGGCTGAGTGAGTGGTGAGTGAGTGAGGTGCTGAGTGACTGAATGGGTGAGTGTCTGAGTGAGTGAGTGAGTGGGTGAGTGCCTGAGTGGCTGAGTGAGTGAGTGGGTGAGTGAGTGGCTGAGTGAGTGAGTGGCTGTGGGGTGAGTGAGTGAGTGGCTGAGTGAGTGAGTAGCTGAATGATTGAGTGAGTGGCTGAGTGAGTGAGTTGCTGAGTGACTGAATGGGTGAGTGTCTGAGTGAGTGAGTGAGTGGGTGAGTGCCTGAGTGGCTGAGTGAGTGAGTGGGTGAGTGAGTGGCTGAGTGAGTGAGTGGCTGTGGGGTGAGTGAGTGAGTGGCTGAGTGAGTGAGTAGCTGAATGATTGAGTGAGTGGCTGAGTGAGTGAGTTGCTGAGTGACTGAATGGGTGAGTGTCTGAGTGGGTGAGTGGCTGACTGAGTGAGTGGCTGAGTGAGTGAGTGGTTGTGGGGTGAGTGAGTGAGTGGCTGAGTGAGTGGTGAGTGAGTGACTAAGTGACTGAGTGAGTGGCTGACTGAGTGACTGAGTGAGTGGCTGAGTGAGTGAGTGGTAAGTGAGTGAGTGGCTGAGTGAGTGAATGACTGAGTGAGTGAGTGACTAAGTGACTGAGTGAGTGAGTGGCTGAGTGAGTGAGTGAGTGGGTGAGTGGCTGAGTGAGTGAGTGGCTGAGTGAGTGAGTGGCTGTGGGGTGAGTGAGTGAGTAGCTGAGTGAGTGAGTGAGTGGCTGAGTGAGTGGCTGACTGAGTGAGTGGCTGAGTGAGTGACTGAGTGAGTGAGTGGCTGAGTGAGTGAGTGGCTGAGTGACTGAGTGACTGAGTGAGTGAGTGGCTGACTGAGTGGCTGAGTGAGTGACTGAGTGAGTGGCTGAGTGAGGGGTGAGCGAGTGACTAAGTGACTGAGTGAGTGGCTGACTGAGTGACTGAGTGAGTGAGTGGTGAGTGAGTGAGTACTGAGTGAGTGAGTGGTGAGAGAGTGGCTGAGTGAGTGAGTGACTAAGTGACTGAGTGAGTGAGTGACTAAGTGACTGAGTGAGTGAGTGACTGAGTGACTGATTGGCTGAGTGAGTGAGTGGCTGAGTGAGTGAGTGGCTGAGTGAGTGATTGAGTGACTAAGTGACTGAGTGAGTGACTGTGTGAGTGACTGAGTGAGTTAGTGGTGAGTGAGTGAGTGAGTGACTGAGTGGCTGAGTGAGTGAGTGGCTGAGTGGGTGAGTGAGTGGTGAGTGACTGAGTGGTGAGTGAGTGACTGAGTGAGTGACTGAGTGAGTGAGTGGCTGAGTGAGTGAGTGAGTGACTAAGTGACTGAGTGAGTGAGTGACTGAGTGACTGATTGGCTGAGTGAGTGAGTGAGTGGCTGAGTGAGTGCGTGGCTGAGTGAGTGACTGAGTGACTAAGTGACGGAGTGAGTTAGTGGTGAGTGAGTTGCTGAGTGACTGAGTGAGTGGCTGAGTGAGTGGCTGAGTGAGTGAGTGAGTAGCTGACTGAGTGGCTGAGTGAGTGAGTGACTAAGTGACTGAGTGAGTGAGTGGCTGAGCGACTGAGTGACTAAGTGACTGAGTGAGTGAATGAGTGAGTGAGTGGCTGAGTGAGTAAGTGAGTGACTAAGTGAGTGAATGAGTGACTGAGTGACTGAGTGAGTGGCTGAATGAGTGGCTGAGTGAGTGACTGAGTGGCTGAGTGAGTGACTGAGTGACTAAGTGGCTGAGTGACTGAGTGACTAAGTGACTAAGTGACTGAGTGACTGAGTGCCTGAGTGAGTGACTGAGTGAGTGACTTAGTGAGTGACTGAGTGACTGAGTGACTAAGTGACTGAGTGAGTGACTGAGTGACTAAGTGACTAAGTGACTGAGTGACTGAGTGGTTGAGTGACTGACTGAGTGACTGAGTGCCTGAGTGAGTGACTGAGTGAGTAAGTGAGTGGCTGAGTGAGTGGCTGAGTGGCTGAGTGAGTGAGTGGCTGACTGAGTGACTGAGTGACTGAGTGGCTGAGTGAGTGAGTGACTGAGTGAGTTGACTGAGTGACTGACTGAGTGACTGAGTGGCTGACTGAGTGACTGAGTGACTGAGTGAGTGACTGACTGAGTGAGTGACTGAGTGACTGAGCGAGTGGCTGAGTGAGTGACTGAGTGGCTGAGTGAGTGACTGAGTGACTAAGTGAGTGACTGACTGAGTGAGTGACTGAGTGACTGAGCGAGTGACTGACTGACTGAGTGGCTCCCACTGAGGGCACTTGCCCCTACTGTCCCTTGAGGCTACATGGGTGACTTTTGTCTGTGCAGGTATCTCCACCTCCTTCAAGGCCAAGCGATGTACCCGTTTCTGGTGGATCGAGATGGAGTGACCATCTCTCTCCCTCCCATCACCAACTCTCAAACTACTAAGGTGTCACTGTGTGTGTCACTGTGTGTGTCACTGTGTGTGTGTCACTGTGTGTGTGTCACTGTGTGTGTCACTGTGTGTGTCACTGTGTGTGTGTCACTGTGTGTGTGTCACTGTGTGTGTGTCACTGTGTGTGTCACTGTGTGTGTGTCACTGTGTGTGTGTCACTGTGTGTGTCACTGTGTGTGTGTCACTGTGTGTGTGTGTCACTGTGTGTGTGTGTGTCACTGTGTGTGTCACTGTGTGTGTCACTGTGTGTGTCACTGTGTGTGTCGCTGTGTGTGTGTTACTGTGTGTGTGTCACTGTGTGTGTCACTGTGTGTGTGTGACACTGTGTGTGTCACTGTGTGTGTCACTGTGTGTGTGTCACTGTGTGTGTCACTGTGTGTGTGTGTCACTGTGTGTGTCACACACACAGTGACACACACACAGTGTCACTGTGTGTGTCACTGTGTGTGTCACTGTGTGTGTGTCACTGTGTGTGTGTCACTGTGTGTGTCACTGTGTGTGTGTGTGTCACTGTGTGTGTGTCACTGTGTGTGTCACTGTGTGTGTGTCACTGTGTGTCACTGTGTGTGTCACTGTGTGTGTCACTGTGTGTGTCACTGTGTCACTGTGTGTGTGTCACTGTGTGTGTCACTGTGTGTGTCACTGTGTGTGTGTCACTGTGTGTGTCACTGTGTGTGTGTCACTGTGTGTGTGTCACTGTGTGTGTCACTGTGTGTGTGTGTCACTGTGTGTGTGGCACTATGTGTGTCACTGTGTGTGTGTCACTGTGTGTGTCACTGTGTGTGTCACTGTGTGTGTGTCACTGTGTGTCACTGTGTGTGTCACTGTGTGTGTCACTGTGTGTGTGTCACTGTGTGTGTGTGTCACTGTGTGTGTCACTGTGTGTCACTGTGTGTGTGTGTCACTGTGTGTGTGTCACTGTGTGTGTGTCACTGTGTGTGTGTGTCACTGTGTGTGTGTGTCACTGTGTGTATCACTGTGTGTGTGTGTCATTGTGTGTGTGTCACTGTGTGTGTGTCACTGTGTGTGTCACTGTGTGTGTGTCACTGTGTGTGTCACTGTGTGTGTCACTGTGTGTGTCACTGTGTGTGTGTCACTGTGTGTGTGTCACTGTGTGTGTCACTGTGTGTGTGTCACTGTGTGTGTCACTGTGTGTGTGTCACTGTGTGTGTGTCACTGTGTGTGTCACTGTGTGTGTCACTGTGTGTGTGTGTGTGTGTCACTGTGTGTGTGTCACTGTTTGTAACTGTGTGTGTGTGTCACTGTGTGTGTCACTGTGTGTGTGTCACTGTGTGTGTGCCACTGTGTGTGTGTGTCACTGTGTGTGTCACTGTGTGTGTGTCACTGTGTGTGTCACTGTGTGTGTGTGTCACTGTGTGTGTCACTGTGTGTGTGTGTCACTGTGTGTGTCACTGTGTGTGTCACTGTGTCACTGTGTGTGTCACTGTGTGTGTGTCACTGTGTGTGTCACTGTGTGTGTGTGTCACTGTGTGTGTGTCACTGTGTGTGTCACTGTGTGTGTGTCACTGTGTGTGTGTCACTGTGTGTGTCACTGTGTGTGTGTCACTGTGTGTGTGTCACTGTGTGTGTCACTGTGTGTGTGTCACTGTGTGTGTGTGTCACTGTGTGTGTCACTGTGTGTGTCACTGTGTGTGTGTCACTGTGTGTGTGTCACTGTGTGTGTGTCACTGTGTGTATCACTGTGTGTATCACTGTGTGTGTCACTGTGTGTGTCACTGTGTGTGTGTCACTGTGTGTGTGTCACTGTGTGTGTGTGTCACTGTGTGTGTCACTGTGTGTGTGTCACTGTGTGTCACTGTGTGTGTGTCACTGTGTGTCACTGTGTGTGTCACTGTGTGTGTCACTGTGTGTGTCACTGTGTGTGTGTCACTGTGTGTGTCACTGTGTGTGTGACTGTGTGTGTGTCACTGTGTGTGTGTCACTGTGTGTGTGTCACTGTGTGTGTGTGTCACTGTGTGTGTGTGTCACTGTGTGTGTCACTGTGTGTGTCACTGTGTGTGTCACTGTGTGTGTGTCACTGTGTGTGACACTGTGTGTGTTTCACTGTGTGTGTGTCACTGTGTGTGTGTGTCACTGTGTGTGTGTCACTGTGTGTGTGTCACTGTGTGTGTGTCACTGTGTGTGTCACTGTGTGTGTCACTGTGTGTGTGTCACTGTGTGTGTGTCACTGTGTGTGTCACTGTGTGTGTGTCACTGTGTGTGTGTCACTGTGTGTGTGTGTCACTGTGTGTGACACTGTGTGTGTGTGTCACTGTGTGTGTGTCACTGTGTGTGTGTGTCACTGTGTGTGTGTCACTGTGTGTGTGTCACTGTGTGTGTGTCACTGTGTGTGTGTGTCACTGTGTGTGTGTGTCACTGTGTGTGACACTGTGTGTGTGTCACTGTCTGTGTGTCACTGTGTGTGTGTCACTGTGTGTGTCACTGTGTGTGTCACTGTGTGTGTGTCACTGTGTGTGTGTCACTGTGTGTGTCACTGTGTGTGTGTCACTGTGTGTGTGTCACTGTGTGTGTGTCACTGTGTGTATCACTGTGTGTGTCACTGTGTGTGTGTCACTGTGTGTGTCACTGTGTGTGTGTGTCACTGTGTGTGTCACTGTGTGTGTGTCACTGTGTGTCACTGTGTGTGTGTCACTGTGTGTCACTGTGTGTGTCACTGTGTGTGTCACTGTGTGTGTCACTGTGTGTGTGTCACTGTGTGTGTGACTGTGTGTGTGACTGTGTGTGTGTCACTGTGTGTGTGTCACTGTGTGTGTGTCACTGTGTGTGTGTGTGTCACTGTGTGTGTGTGTGTCACTGTGTGTGTGTCACTGTGTGTGTGTCACTGTGTGTGTGTCACTGTGTGTGTGTCACTGTGTGTGTGTGTGTCACTGTGTGTGTGTGTGTCACTGTGTGTGTGTCACTGTGTGTGTGTCACTGTGTGTGTGTCACTGTGTGTGTCACTGTGTGTGTGTCACTGTGTGTGTGTCACTGTGTGTGTGTCACTGTGTGTGTCACTGTGTGTGTCACTGTGTGTGTGTCACTGTGTGTGTGTGTCACTGTGTGTGTGTCACTGTGTGTGTGTCACTGTGTGTGTCACTGTGTGTGTCACTGTGTGTGTGTCACTGTGTGTGTCACTGTGTGTGTGTCACTGTGTGTGTCACTGTGTGTGTCACTGTGTGTGTGTCACTGTGTGTGTGTCACTGTGTGTGTGTGTCACTGTGTGTGTGTGTCACTGTGTGTGACACTGTGTGTGTGTCACTGTCTGTGTGTCACTGTGTGTGTGTCACTGTGTGTGTCACTGTGTGTGTCACTGTGTGTGTGTCACTGTGTGTGTGTCACTGTGTGTGTCACTGTGTGTGTGTCACTGTGTGTGTGTCACTGTGTGTGTGTCACTGTGTGTATCACTGTGTGTGTCACTGTGTGTGTGTCACTGTGTGTGTCACTGTGTGTGTGTGTCACTGTGTGTGTCACTGTGTGTGTGTCACTGTGTGTCACTGTGTGTGTGTCACTGTGTGTCACTGTGTGTGTCACTGTGTGTGTCACTGTGTGTGTGTCACTGTGTGTGTGACTGTGTGTGTGACTGTGTGTGTGTCACTGTGTGTGTGTCACTGTGTGTGTGTCACTGTGTGTGTGTCACTGTGTGTGTGTGTGTCACTGTGTGTGTGTGTGTCACTGTGTGTGTGTGTGTCACTGTGTGTGTGTCACTGTGTGTGTGTCACTGTGTGTGTGTCACTGTGTGTGTGTGTGTCACTGTGTGTGTGTGTGTCACTGTGTGTGTGTCACTGTGTGTGTGTCACTGTGTGTGTGTCACTGTGTGTGTGTCACTGTGTGTGTCACTGTGTGTGTGTCACTGTGTGTGTGTCACTGTGTGTGTGTCACTGTGTGTGTCACTGTGTGTGTCACTGTGTGTGTGTGTCACTGTGTGTGTCACACTGTGTGTGTCACACTGTGTGTGTCACTGTGTGTCACTGTGTCACTGTGTGTGTCACTGTGTGTGTGTCACTGTGTGTGTGTCACTGTGTGTGTGTCACTGTGTGTGTGTGTCACTGTGTGTCACTGTGTCACTGTGTGTGTCACTGTGTGTGTGTCACTGTGTGTGTGTCACTGTGTGTGTGTCACTGTGTGTGTGTCACTGTGTGTGTGTCACTGTGTGTGTGTGTCACTGTGTGTCACTGTGTCACTGTGTGTGTCACTGTGTGTGTGTCACTGTGTGTGTGTCACTGTGTGTGTCACTGTGTGTGTCACTGTGTGTGTGTCACTGTGTGTGTGTCACTGTGTGTGTCACTGTGTGTAGGTGAGTGTGGACACTACGGAGGTGCTGGTGGAGGTGACCAGTAGTCACAGTCTGTGTGTGTGTGTCACTGTGTGTGTCACTGTGTGTGTGTCACTGTGTGTGTCACTGTGTCACTGTGTGTGTGTCACTGTGTGTGTCACTGTGTGTGTGTCACTGTGTGTGTCACTGTGTGTCACTGTGTGTGTGTCACTGTGTGTGTGTCACTGTGTGTGTCACTGTGTGTGTGTCACTGTGTGTGTGTGTCACTGTGTGTGTCACTGTGTGTGTGTCACTGTGTGTGTCACTGTGTCACTGTGTGTGTGTGTCACTGTGTGTAGGTGAGTGTGGACACTACGGAGGTGCTGGTGGAGGTGACCAGTAGTCACAGTCTGTGTGTCACTGTGTCACTGTGTGTGTCACTGTGTGTGTGTCACTGTGTGTGTGTCACTGTGTGTGTGTCACTGTGTGTGTGACACTGTGTGTGTCACTGTGTGTGTCACTGTGTGTGTCACTGTGTGTGTGTCACTGTGTGTGTCACTGTGTGTGTCACTGTGTGTGTCACTGTGTGTGTGTCACTGTGTCACTGTGTGTGTGTCACTGTGTCACTGTGTGTGTGTCACTGTGTGTGTGTCACTGTGTCACTGTGTGTGTCACTGTGTGTGTGTCACTGTGTGTGTGTCACTGTGTGTGTCACTGTGTGTGTCACTGTGTGTGTGTCACTGTGTGTGTGTCACTGTGTGTGTGTCACTGTGTGTGTCACTGTGTGTGTGTCACTGTGTGTGTGTCACTGTGTGTGTGTCACTGTGTGTGTGTAGGTGAGTGTGGACACTACGGAGGTGCTGGTGGAGGTGACCAGTAGTCACAGTCTGTGTGTGTGTGTCACTGTGTGTGTCACTGTGTGTGTCACTGTGTCTGTGTGTGTCACTGTGTGTCACTGTGTGTGTGTCACTGTGTGTCACTGTGTGTGTGTCACTGTGTGTGTCACTGTGTGTGTCACTGTGTGTGTCACTGTGTGTGTGTCACTGTGTGTAGGTGAGTGTGGACACTACAGAGGTGCTGGTGGAGGTGACCAGTAGTCACAGTCTGTGTGTGTGTGTCACTGTGTGTGTCACTGTGTGTGTCACTGTGTCTGTGTGTGTCACTGTGTGTCACTGTGTGTGTGTCACTGTGTGTCACTGTGTGTGTGTCACTGTGTGTGTCACTGTGTGTGTCACTGTGTGTGTCACTGTGTGTGTCACTGTGTGTGTCACTGTGTGTGTGTCACTGTGTGTAGGTGAGTGTGGACACTACAGAGGTGCTGGTGGAGGTGACCAGTAGTCACAGTCTGTGTGTGTGTGTCACTGTGTGTGTCACTGTGTGTGTCACTGTGTCTGTGTGTGTCACTGTGTGTCACTGTGTGTGTGTCACTGTGTGTCACTGTGTGTGTGTCACTGTGTGTGTCACTGTGTGTGTCACTGTGTGTGTCACTGTGTGTGTGTCACTGTGTGTAGGTGAGTGTGGACACTACGGAGGTGCTGGTGGAGGTGACCAGTAGTCACAGTCTGTGTGTGTGTGTCACTGTGTGTGTGTCACTGTGTGTGTACACTGTGTGTGTCACTGTGTGTGTGTCACTGTGTGTGTCACTGTGTGTAGGTGAGTGTCACTGTGTGTGTCACTGTGTGTGTCACTGTGTGTGTGTCACTGTGTGTGTGTCACTGTGTGTGTCACTATGTGTGTGTCACTGTGTGTGTGTCACTATGTGTGTGTCACTGTGTGTGTGTCACTGTGTGTGTGTCACTGTGTGTAGGTGAGTGTGGACACTACAGAGGTGCTGGTAGAGGTGACCAGTAGTCACAGTCTGTGTGTCACTGTGTGTGTGTCACTGTGTGTGTGTCACTGTGTGTGTGTGTGTGTCACTGTGTGTGTCACACTGTGTGTGTGTGTGTCACTGTGTGTGTGTAGGTGAGTGTGGACACTACGGAGGTGCTGGTGGAGGTGACCAGTAGTCACAGTCTGTGTGTGTGTGTCACTGTGTCACTGTGTGTGTGTCACTGTGTGTGTCACACTGTGTGTGTCACTGTGTGTGTCACTGTGTGTGTGTAGGTGAGTGTGGACACTACAGAGGTGCTGGTGGAGGTGACCAGTAGTCACAGTCTGTGTGTGTGTGTCACTGTGTGTGTCACTGTGTGTGTCACTGTGTCACTGTGTGTGTGTGTCACTGTGTGTGTGTAGGTGAGTGTGGACACTACGGAGGTGCTGGTGGAGGTGACCAGTAGTCACAGTCTCGCATCCTGCAAGCTGGTCATGGACACCCTCATCACGGTGAGTACACTGTACACTACACTGCACACTACACTGTACACTGCACTGTACACTACACCGCACACTACACTGTACACTACACCGCACACTACACTGTACACCACACCGCACACTACACTGTACACCACACCGCACACCACACTGTACACTACACCGCACACTACACTGTACACTGCACTGCACACTACACTGTACACCACACCGCACACTACACTGTACACCACACTGTAAACTACACTGCACACTACACTGTACACCACACTGCACACTGCACTGTACACTACACAGCACACTACACTGTGCACCACACCGCACATTACACTGTACACTACACTGCACACTACACTGTACACTACACTGTACACTACACCACACACTACACAGCACACCACACTGTACACCACACCGCACACTACACTGTACACCACACCGCACACTACACTGTACACTACACCGCACACTACACTGCACACTACACTGTACACTACACTGCTCACTACACTGTACACTACACTGCACACTACACTGTACACTACACTGCACACTACACTGTACACCACACTGCACACTACACTACATACTATACTGCACACCACACTGTACACCACACTGTACACTACACTGTACACTACACTGTACACTCCACTGTACACTACACTGCACACTACTACACTATACACTACTACACTATACACTACTACACTATACACTACTACACTATACACTACTACACTATACACTGCTACACTATACACTGCTACACTACACTATACACTACTACACTATACACTACACTACACTATACACTACTACACTATACACTACTATACTATACACTACTACACTATACACTACACTATACACTACTACACTATACACTACTACACTATACACTACATTATACACTACTACACTATACACTACTACACTATACACTACTACACTATACACTACTACACTATACACTACACTATACACTACTACACTACACTATACACTACTACACTATACACTACACTATACACTACACTATACACTACTACATTATACACTACTAAACTGTACACTACTACACTGTACACTACAACACTATACACTACTACACTATACACTACTACACACTCAATCACCCACCCACTCACTCACCCACCCACTCACTCACCCACCCACCCTCCCACTCACCCACCCAC